>NW_024423453.1:32069096-32352841 GCF_017311325.1 Ursus maritimus
ATGAATGTCTAGGTTGTTTCTGTGTCTTGGGTATTTTGAATAGTGTCTCAGTGAAAATAAATGTGCTTTCTGTGGACTTGCATATGTACATTTTCAGCATTTTCAGTTTAGAGGGGTTTGCAGATATTTTTCAGGAGCTCATAATCTCTTCCTTTTGGTGTCTGTCTATAGCACTGCGGTCACCGTATTGCACATTTGTCTCTGTTTTACCTTTAATGCAGGTGTCCCGGAGCTGCTACTAGCCGTCCGGCTCCCTTAGGTTCACAGTGGCCACTGGGCTTCTATGTAGGCTGGGTCCCATCAGTTCTCTGAGTTGTGAGAGACAGAAATTTGTCCCTCAGGCTGTCCCCCCAAAAGCTGTAACATTGAACTCACGTTCAACTCTTTCCCTCCCCAGGGAGAAGCTGGAAGTTGGGTTTTTTCTCCTGATGCTCCACAATGAACCAGTGAGCGAGTGTGTGTGAGTCCAAACCTTTGCCTCTGTTCTCAGCAGCTCCCAGCCTGACGCTCCTTCCTGTCAGCATGGAGAATCGGGCAAGACCGAAACCAGTTCCTTAGTCAACTGCCTGAAAGGTCTGCATGTTGAACTTATGTTTTAGTTCTCTGTTTCCTTTCCCATGGAAAAGTTAAGAACTGAGAGGGTTTTTTTCCCCAATCATACTGCACTGAACTTGGGGGAACGACTTTGGCAAGTGGGTGCCATGAATTTTCCTACTGGAATCAATGTGGTTTGTTTCCTGCTCATGTAGGGGTACCTGAGCCTCTTACCTGTTTTCTGAATTTCTCCCAAAGGGAATTGGTCTATGTATCATTACTGAATTGTTATCTCTGTGGGAGGACCTAGGCCATTCTGCTATCTTGCTGACGTCACCCCCAAATACCACCATGCTTTGATTTAATGAGTAAAAGTTGCTGTGCTGCAATGAGTATGTATCCTAACGTAGGTGACGCAAAATTTTGAACTGTTCATTCCATGAGACCTGCTACAAAAAATAGTTTGGCAAAGGCCCAGTGTGATATCAGATGGTCACCAATGGAAGGTCTTGTTTTCTGGGAAATTTTACAACTTTACCATCTCACACAGAGGGAAAGAGCGGAGCCTGGGAAGAAACACTCTGTTCGGACACCGATCCAGCCCTGAAGAGTGATCAAGGAAATGGGCCATTGTCAGTGGATGCTTTTGTAAAGATTGGAAATGCGGTGGCTCTGTAGTGGCGATTGCTCTATAAAACACACGTATTCTTTTTTAACTGTTGTTTTAAGTGCTATAATTCCTTTTTAAGTCTGCTGCCAAAAATTCTCAGAAGAATGAAAGAAGGGCAAGTCGAGACTGACTGAGAAGGACTGACTGTCCTCATTCGGCCTTTTGCACCAGGAAGATCCCTAACAGTGAGAAGGATGGTTCAAAGTTGAAGAGAAATGTTGTAAGTCAAAAAAAAAAAAAAAAAAAAACAGAAGGAACAAGTGGAAACAGCAGGTGGGAGAGAGGGCTCTCTCCCTTCTCACAGGTTTTTGATGCCTAAGAACTGGGGGTGGGGAGATGTCCACTTCGGAAAGGTTTTAGAGGTTAAGGACAAGTGAATTTCTCAAATTTTTTTCAAGTAAATGTGTTCCAGGAGCTGGGGTTTCAGAGAGCTCAGGGCAGGTGGCCATGGCGTATACTTAAGAGAGCAAGGGTTACTGACACTGAACGAAGAAGGGGGCAGTAGTTGGGAGTGAGATCACAAAAAGCAAAAGCGACATAGGGAAGCTAGCTCCTTGGGGCTAGTAATTGTGGACCATGAGTTGATGGAGGTCAGAGGTTGGGAGGAGGCTGAAGGGGGAGGACTGCTGAGTAGTGAAGATTATTGAGATATATGTGTGAAATTAAGGTACCCACTTGAAATATTGCTGCTCAAAGATTTACAACCCAGGTGCTGACTTCTAAGTATTTAAGATTTCTGGGCTTTGCTAATGGTAATGCGGATGGGGCAAGGGGACAGAAATTTAAAAAAAAAATTTTTTTTTTTCACAAATGTAGAGAGAATATGAAAGAACTCTTCTGACTTGGACTTCGTGTCTCAGAATTGAAGTTTAATCTCACTCTCAGGCTTTCCAGAGAAGGCCACCTTGATGTTAAAGCTGCCTCCACTCTAGAAATCTCCAGTGCTGTAAAGCCAGCTCAGAGAACTTCCTCCTTTCAGCATTCCAGACTTCCAGACCTCAAACAATGATGATAAGTTTCCTGGTACAATTTTTATTTATAAAAGAAATATGACCACATTATAGAAATTATGAAAAGCAGAACAAACAATACTCTGATTCATAGAAGTGAATCTACCATTTTGAAAGAATCAATGATATAATTTTGAAATTTTTATTTTTTAATTTTTATTATTTTTTGAAAATTTTATTTATTTATTTGACAGAGAGAGAGACAGTGAGAGAGGAAACACAAGCAGGGGGAGTGGGAGAGGGAGAAGCAGGCTCCCTGCTGAGCAGGAAGCCCTATGAGGGGCTGGATTCCAGAACCCTGGCATCATGACCTGAGCCAAAGGCAGACACTTAACGACTGAGCCACTCAGGTGCCCCTAATTTTGGAATTAAAAAAAAAAATTGTTTATTCATTCTGGAGAGAGAGAGAGAGCGTTCACAAGTGGGAGGAGCAGAGGGAGAGGGAGAGAGAATCTCAAGGAGACTCCACACTGAGCATGGAGCCCAACGTGGGGTTCTATCTCACAACCCTGAGATCACGACCTGATCAAAACCAAGAGTTGGACGCTTAACGGATTCTGCCACCCAGGTGCCCCTTATTTTGGTGGGTTGTTTTTTTTTTCTGGACATTCATGTTCTTACAGAGTTTTGATGGTACAATAAATTTAGTTTTTCACTTCACCTATTTATATATTAATTTACGGTTATAATTTTTGATGATTGCATAAAATCACCTTTATTTATCAATCTTTAACAGTTCTCTGGCATTATGCATTGTTACCAATTTTTTTACTTCTGAGGCAGGAGGGAAGGCCGACCCGGGAGACAAGTTGACCAAGGTAAAGCTGTTTTGGTTTTAGGCTGACTCTTAACCTAAAAGTCAGCGGGTCATAAAAAGAGTCACAAGATCTGATTCATGGAAAACCACAAGGCCCCACTCCCTTCGATATTAAGAGCCACAAAGGCTGTACATTTTTAACATTGCTCCCTGTGGGTCATTCCACAACCCTAAGACAATGGAAAAACTAACCACCCAAAGTCAATGATAAACCCCAAGTTAAAGAACAAGCCCCTCCCTATGCAATTAGCTGATTTTTAAACAAACTTATAAAACCCTTCATTAGAGGCAAAGGGGGATCCTCTTCCTTATCCCAGAGGAGAGATTACCACTTTGTCTGTGAAGTAGTTCCTTTCTTCTATATTTAATAAATCTTTGTTCCTTTCTCTAAGTGGCTTGCTCTTAAATTCTTTCTCAAGCAAAACCAAGAAACCTCTTGGCAATGGGCCCGAGGCCCTCTCTCTAGGGGCCTTGGCCTGTCCAGCGTCACTTCCATTATCACCCCTGAACATCTTTCTACATGACGTTTTCTATGTGTTAGATTATTTCTTGAAGGCATTATCTCAAATTTGAATTACTGTGTTTAAAAAGTATAAACATAATGCTCTTTTTTATTCTTGTTAGTGACTTGGCTAAACACTGTAGTAATATTTTTAAAATATTCTAAAAATACTCACTATCTGTCCATCTGAGGTGGACATCTAACATAAATGGGGGTCTTACACTTAGGGAGGCGGACTAGCTTACTCACAAGCATACAGCTGGGACATGGATGAACCTGGATATGAACCCAAAGTACAGACCCAGAAATGAGATGCTAAAATCCTGTGTGAGTTGCAACCCACCAAAAAAGACGGACATGGAATTTGCTGTTGAGATCTGCAGTTTCCATGTTCTGTAAAGAAAAGAAAAAAAGTCAGCCTTTGACCTTAGTGCGATCCTGGTCAGTAAAGAGAAAACTCATAGACTCTACGTGTCCCTGGCAACTAAAGTGTAGTATCAGTGCTTTCACTTTATCCTTCATTCCTTTGAACTAAGAAAAGGTGGTGCATAATGTCAACAGCTGAAATGCACACATTAGGCGGTAAGGTACCTTTAATCACTAGTTTAATGAATGGCCACATAAGTCAAAACAAAAGCTATAAAGACTGCCTCTCGGACTCACTTAATTCACTGATATCCTTTTAATCTTAGATAGCAGAGAGATGTAGCTCTCTCTAGAATTAAACTTCTGTCGATAAATTGAACTAAATAATAAGCATAGATGTCAACAATGGATCCCAACCATATTAAAACTTAAACCGTCATGGTTAAAGTTAAGTAAAAATGTTCAATGATATGGTCTAAAAAATAATGTATCTATCCTTAAATAGGGGCCTCATCAAATGACTATGAACAGAGAAACTGAAATTCTGGCTGTGCATTATGACTAGTGAACAAAACCCAGGATTTTTTCTACAGAAACTATTATTCGTACTTTAGTTACAAAGCAGAGTCAACTCTTGCCCAAGAATCTGTTCGGTTCTTTTTCATCTCTAAGCAGTATTCCTTAAATTAGAGATGGGCCCAAAAATACAATCTGAAACCAAGACTATATAGATTTCCTTTTTTTTTTTCTAATTTCTCAGAGGGATTCACCAGAAGCAGAATGAAATTCTAACCCATGAAAAGAATTTTAGAAGCATCTACAGTGAACAGAAATAATATAGGAAGGGGCGCCTGGGTAGCGCAGTCGTTAAAGCGTCTGCCTTCGGCTCAGGGCGTGATCTCAGCGTGCCGGGATCGAGTCCCACATCGGGCTCCTCTGCTATGAGCCTGCTTCTTCCTCTCCCACTCCCCCTGCTGTGTTCCCTCTCTCGCTGGCTGTCTCTCTGTCACATAAATAAATAAAATCTTTAAAAAAAAAAAAAAAAGAAAGAAATAATATAGGAAGAATGAAAAAAAAAATTCTTTGGGGAGAAAGAAAAAAAAATTCATTCACCAGAAAAAGAAAGATCAGTCTTTTAAAATCCTACTAGGAAACTATCTTGCTGCCATCTAAGAAATGGATCGTCAAGCCATGTCCCACTCACTATGTGGTGAAGTTATTCCTTCTACTTTCTGTAACACATGACAGATTTTTTTTTTTTTTAGCATATCTGATGTACATCCGTTCAAGTCTAGAAGAGACTAAGCTTTCTCTCTCAGTACTATTTGCTAGCTTCTTCCTTAGGGCGCTTCTCCTTCAATTTCCTTCCTTGAGATTTTTACAAGATTATAAATGTAAACATTGAGGAACAAAGTTTAAAGAGAGGGAACTCATAATGCTCCTGAATATTTAAATAGAAAGATATATCCTATATCAAATACAATAAAAAGTCTTTGCCATTTAAAGTGGGCACACAGCAAATGTCCCTTTATAAAATAAATGTGTTCTACAAAAAGCTTTTCCAATACCTTGAATTAGTTAGTTATCAGAACTGACTGAACACTATGGGTTTCATATTGTCATTTCATGATCATACTTGTAAGTATAGAAATATAGCTGGTAGTGATATCAGAACAGATCACATGGGTTTATTTGTTAAATGAGTCAGTGGCAAAGCCTGGAGTGGGAAGAGTAGGAATCAAGCTGACTACTGGCCAAGCCCAAGAAGCCATATCACAGTGGGAAAAATAATCCACTTGGGAAGTTCTCTCCTGTCATTAGATAGCCTGATGTATACAAGGCCAGGACTGGAGAAACGTGGGCCTAGGAAATAAAGGAGGAATGACAACTTCTGTGTCATCCACTCAGTTAATGTTATATTGTTTATTTGGGGTTGATTTGACTTCTTGATGCAATGCCTTGATTTTTAGTGATTACAAGAACTGGGTTCATATAATATATATATCCAGGTATAAACCGTGTTAAAAAATGCAAAATACGGGGTGCCTGGGTGGCTCAGTCAGTTAAGCGGTTGCCTTTGGCTCGGGTCATGGTTGCAAGGTCCTGGGATCGAGCCCCGTGCCAGGCTCCCTGCTCAGCAGGGAATCTGCTTCTCCTTTTCCCTCCGCCTCTGCCTCTCCCCCTGGCTTGTGCTCTCTCTCAAATAAATAAATAAAATCTTTAAAAACATGTAGGTTACTTTATCAGATTAAAAAATGAGTCACTCTGAGCCAACAATAAGAGATATAGAAATCATTTCTGCCATAGTAAACGTAGGTAAAATTCAAAGCTTAATGTCAGGAACCACATGTGTGTGTGAAGGATAGATCCTTTTCTTTCTCTGCACTCAGTCTAATCATTGGAGTATCTTCACCACCTATAAACAATGAGGTTGGGCGAAGTTTATACAAATCCATGGTCCTCAAACCCAAAGTCGTCCCACACAACTGGACTACTAGTGGTGGATGCCGATGGTACATTATTGCCTACATACATAGCTTTGCTCATTTCTATGAAAATTTTATATAGAGGAGCTTCTTTGTTAACCTAAGGATCAATTAATATTTATATTACATAAATTTTACTGAAATGAAAAAGGAAAGAAGAAAATAAATGTTATTTTGTTGAGATACTCCACCAAGGGTAGGGTTCATTTTTATCCTGTGTGTCTATTATTTTTTTCCAGGAATCAGATGCTTCTAACAGAATTAGAAGTTTGAGTGATTGATTGAGAAAACACCTGTGAAGGCTATAGCAGAGAAAGAGAGAGAAGAGAGAGAGAACAGAATTAAGCAGAGAGCCCTCAGTTGACATTTGGGCATGATGCTTGTCAAAGGAGAGAAGAAAGGAAGGAAAACTGGGTAGGAAGAGTTTCAAAGTACAGTACGTCTCTGAGAAATTCTAGTGCAGACCTGGAACCCCAGGGCAAAGATAATTCCTTAGAAGAGACTCAGGTCAAGTAGAAACTACCTGGCTCTAGTACCCCAACCATGCTCACTCATTAGCTGGGAGCAGCCCGGTAGCTCATAGCTCAGTGTGAGGACCACAGTGGATCCCGAAGGGGTGGCGGTGTGGCCACTCGTGAAGGGAAATCATACCCTCCATGACCGCTACGCCATTTCCATCAGCCATGAACTATAAATCTACCCTCCTCCATCGATTTCCCTAATCTTGGTCAAGTCCAGAACAGAGATGGAAATCTTAAAGTTTTCCTTTGTACGCCACGGTAGACATCACTAATCCATCCGTTGATCTTCCCTGCTGGTCTCAGACAGACACATGATCGTTCTCATCACAGCTCTTGAGGAAGCCGCTGTAGATGTGCCCTGTGCAGTAAAACTTAGCTGCTCCTTCCGGTTAGGTCTCTGACCTTTCTCTGTGAAGAGGAGCAGGAATATAGATCAGCACAGAGTGGTACAGAAGTGAAATTTGGGCTTTTCATATGTGGATGCTCTGCTGGACAGCAGCACGTTGCCAGTGACTCTATATATGATTTCTCTCAAAGAATATATACGCTCTGCTGAAAATTACATGTGCATATACGTATATGTGTCTATCTACACCTGTATCTACTTGTATATTTATATCCGTATGTATGAGATACGGCTTTTTTTTTCAATCAAGGAAGTCAAATTTATAATCATTTCATACCTTTAGCATACCCATACCCATTCAGCAAACTCTTCAACCTCTAAATGATACTTTTTTCTCTTACATAATGAGTTTCTGTATTTTGAGGGTGGGACTCAGCGGCCTCCTTCTTCCATCTGCCGGCCCCAAATGCTTTGCTGACACCGCGCTTCTTGGCATATCTTTGTGTGTGTGTCATTTTAAGCACAATTGGAAGCCAGTCAGAGATGACTGCCTCAAGGTTTGTATCCTTTTATAGAGTACTTGGCATAATCTTCACATTATGGATATTAGTCTTTAATGCAAAAATCAAATAATACCATTAGAGTGGAGATCAAATTGGGTTTTGCCCAGCCACTCCTAACATCTCTCGGAAATTTTTCATTTCCTCAAGTTCCCCCTATTGGGGGAAGAAAAAAAAAAGTCCTTGGAGCAAAAGCTCTCTAAAGAGTTATGCTTATGTATGAAATTCCTGCCACTGGGCAAATCTCCTGACCCAGAGAGATTTATTCTAAAACTTTTATAAATAATCCCATCCCTTTTCATATACTTCTCCCTGCATTCTAATTATGTTTTTGAGAGAGGTGAGAACAAATTTGATTGCCACCATTCTTATGAGATGAAGCTGGTTTAACCTGAGCTGAGGACAGCCCCACTGCCCGTCTCAATATTTTCCCCCCACAATCTTTATCAATGTGTCAAGAAGAATTTATTTGTCCTGATTTGATTGGATTTTTGAAAGGAAGAGAAGCTGGAAATCCTGAGTTACTCATTTAGGACTCCACGTAGGGGTATTGTGAAACTAACTATACTCCCGCAGCCCCCCAGATCCAGGGGTGCGGGCTAAGCACCAATTTCAACTGGGTTGTCTGAAAAGGGAATTGGGCCCCAGTGGCCATGATCAGAGGCACTTAAAATCTGCATATGAATTAAGCCCTGACCAAGTTATCAGGCAGAAAAGAGGGAGTAGAAAATGCTATGAACTGATAGGAGGGAGCGGACGTGCTGGGTTGAAGCACATCTCCTTGACATAAAGACACAGAAAAGCACAGTCAATGTGATATTTGCTCTATTCATTGCATCCAGACTTACTAGATCGCTGTGTGTCACAAGCAAGTTTGCCGCAGAGGAGCCAAATACGTGCCCAGGCACGCGCAGCAGGTGTAAGAGAGAACTAGGGAAGGGGGGGAGGGGTTATATTACTGAGAGGAGTTAGATGACTCATTAGGGGTTCCCGTAGTCCTGCTCTGGAGTTGAGTACAGCCCATTTCCCTTCCCACCCACTTGCAGTCATGGATTACTTAGAAGATAGAGGGGGTCCTATAATTAGAAAACAAACAAACAAACAAAAATCCGGATGTTGATTTAGACTAGGCTTTAAACACACAGACATCCCTTAAAAGTTTGGCTCCACGACATCTTTGTCCAATAATAACTAGATTACAGAAGAGGCCGTAGAGGACTCTGAGAAAAAGACCTCCGTAAGAGGAGAGGGAACTTTTCCTTGCAGACCTGGAGCCTATCACCGCCCCAGGCTGGAGTTGGAAGGCAAGCTCCGGAGAAGTGTGGCTGCTGGCGTAACCACGGCTGGCTTCTTGCACACGTAAATCTGCGCGGTCACACAGGGACCCACGCTCCGGGGAGCCCCACACTTTGGTTAGTGCTCTGCTGTCTTGAATTTCTTAACAGTTGAGCAAGAGGCTCTGCGTTTTCCTTTTGCAATTGAGCCCCGCAATTTATGTGGCCGGTTCTGACGGCACCCCTTCTTCTCGTCCCTCCCCAGACCCCATCTACTTGAAATAGGCCTTCCCTTAACTGGTTCCCTCCCTTGTAACAATAATGTGTGGGGAGGGGAGGGATAGAGATGGACCCTTATCGGTTGATTTCTTCCTAAAACCTGGTCAGAAAAAGGGTAATTGTTCAGAGGTTGAGAAAGAAGTGATTGAATTACTATTGGATTACCTTCTTGATCTTTCATAAGTAAAATGACAAGCTAAAACAAATAACCATTTTCTGGCCAGAGGGCATTGATCGCTAGAGATGGAGCCACTTTTCATTGTAAATTAAATCCTCTGAAATACCTTCTCCAATACAAGGACTTCTCCCTTCTCACGCTGAGCCTCAGCTTGTCAGTATGTCTTCTTGACTTGCATTTCTAAGGGAGAAAAATGTAATAATCTGCTAATACAGAGTAAGAAAGCAGGTTGGAGAATTCTAGATTGGACCTCAGTTTGGACAAAGTATGAAATGAAATCTGATTTTCAGATCCCCAGAAGGAGGCAGGGCTGGTAGAAGACTGTTAAGTAAACGTCTAAAGAGCCAGCACCTCACGAACATGTCGGGCCTGAAGTTTTCGTTTCTATAGATACAGTCTGAGCCAGGCTTAGCTCACGTCTGGTCGACATCTGTACATAATGCTGCAGTTTGCCCTGTCACCCAGCTGTCCCTCTTGGTTTTTCAGTATTCTTTGTTTAGCTTTACTAAGGCAACGGCTGTCGAAATTGCTTAGTTTTATACACGTGTTCCAACACCACAGATTAAGCTGAAGTGACCTGAATCCACATTCCTTCTCACTTTGGGTTTTACTTTTATCATTTACAGGACCAGTTATAAAAAGAATAAATATACATTTTTTTTAGCAAATTGAAAATATTCTTGTATTATGTCTTTGTAAAAATGAAGCCAGAGAAATATGGGTTCTTTTTAAGATTTTATTTATTTATTTGACAGAGAGAGAGACAACCAGCAAGAGAGGGAACACAGGCAGGGGGAGTGGGAGAGGGAGAAGCAGGCTCCCAGCGGAGGAGACTTATGTGGGGCTCGATCCCAGGACTCTGGGATCACGCCCTGAGCCGAGGGTAGACGCTTAACGACTGAGCCACCCAGGCGCCCCAAAGAAGTATTTTTCTGACAGTTTTCAGTGGAAGGATTTTACCCACAAAGGGTACCGAGTGCTATAATCAGAAAATGAACTCTTCCTTTTGGAGGAAAGACATGTTGAGAACATGGGACAGCATCAACCATGGCATCAGGCTCTGAGAAAAATTGCAGTAGCAGCTCTGAAATGAGAAGCACCCACATGGTTAGTCATACGGATAATGATCCTTTGCAGGAATTCCATCTTTAAAATCACAAAACAACGTAAACATAAAATTCCTCTAACATTGCTTGATGAACACATATTCTTTGAATATTTCAGACTTCGGATGAATGCGCGAGCCTGAGAAATTTTGAAATTGCAGGAGCACGGTATAAAATGTTGTGTTTTTTCCTTTTTATTGCTTGAGATGAAAGACAAAGAAAGTAATAGACTTTGAATATAAATCAGAACCTTATCGAAAACAGCAAAATTAAAGTCTCTATAAAGTACTTGTAAAAGTATCTACAGATGTATGTTTTAATTTTTCGCTTTTTCAAAGCCTATGAGGCAGACATGGAGATTATAAGAACAATTTGCAAAAACTCTTTCTTCAATCCTTTCTTCTGGCTTCCTATGCTCCCTAGGGAGACGTTCTTGTGTTGGAGAGGATATTTCAGAGAATTTAATTGTGTTCTTAGCACAAAATCAGACCTGTCTGAAACACTTGAGAACAATTAGCCAATTGTCATCCGTTTCTTCTTATGCGCTGGCCCCCAGGGAAAATGGAGGACTGTCACAGTGGTGATTGCAACACTCTTTTTCCTTTACCTTTTCCTGCTGACTCCTAATCCAAACCTCATGCAAATACAGTTTTAAGGTTTCTAGAAAAAGAGCAAAATTTAGCCGCAAAGCACCAAACTTATTTTCCGGTTCCATGGTTTCCTCCCTCTTGGTATTTCACATGGGAGCTGATTTCCATTTCATACCCCTGGGAAGGAGCATTATCATATCATCATGAAGAACTGAATTAGCTCCTATTATCCCTGAGCCCAGAGTCTGAGGTCAGCCGATTGGAATTTATCCTTCTGATTTGAGAGCTGCTGGGGAGCACGGAAGCCAGGCAGTGAACCAGGAGGTGCCTGGCCTCCCTCCCGAGGACTGAAGAAAAAGGCCTATCACTCAGGTCTGAGGAGGAGAAGAATCGTTGCGTGCCAAAGGACGTTAGCAGTGTGATCTGAACCTGTTAAAATTAATGATTATTTCTAAGAGCAAATGCACTTGAAAAAGGTCAGCGCCCCTCACTTTTAAGCTCTCATCATCAGGTGTGGCTCTAGACACCCAAGGCCGTGTGAAATGGCACAAGCTTAGCGGCGGCTCAAGCCAATCTCTGGGGAAATAGCTCAGTAATCATTGCCTCCAGATGTTGCTTTGGGGACCCTGCTTCTCTTCTTCCCTCTTTCTCTACCAATCTCAGTTGTTTCTGTCTCCATTCTGTTTGGGCCGGTGAGCGATTCCCCGGGGCTGAAAATGGTGCTTGCAAGCAAGGTGTGTCGAAAGAGTTAACACAGCAGGGCCAAACCTGCTGCCTTCGACAGGACAGCGCATGAGACCTGCTTACGTGGTTGGCCCTTGGCTGACACCTGGGACCTTGGGTTTCCAAGGAGGGTTCTCACCATTCCCAGAACTGGTAAGAGTGACTCACGGTGCCTAAAGTATTTGTACAAATAATGTGATTTATGCAGAATACCTCCTTTCCTTCGGGGAATCTGGAAATTTGGCAGGCGCTAGGCCGAGGGCGCTTATGTGACCAGCTCCCCAGTAAAAGCCTTGTGCCCTGAGTTTCTAATGAGTGTCACTGGTGGACAACATTTCACCCCTGTTGCTGGAGGAATTGAGTGTATCCTATGTCAGTCTCCTGGGAGAGGACTTTTGGAAGCATCTGTCTGGTTTCTTCCAGATGTCACCCCATGTGCCTTATCCTTTGCTGATTCTGCTTTGTATCCTTTTGCTCTAAAAAAATCACAGCCAAGAGTATAAGCATAGGCTGCGTCCTGGGGATCCTTCTAATAAATCATCAAACCTGGGGGTGGTCTTGGGGGCCCCACAACACACAAGTTATAACAAAAAAATATTCACTCCACGTCTCACCTAGACTTTTAAAATTAAAGCCTTAGGATGTATCTCTATTATCTGGTGTCACTTTAGATAAGCCCTAGAAGAACTCACCTTAGCATTATGATTTCTGCGAAAGCTTCAACGCAAGCTGTAATCTCGGAAATCGACATCACTGTTGATTCTATATTTAAATCAGTTATTGCCATAGAAGTGCACTGTTTTCTGCTCAAATTAGATATTGTGGCAGCTTTTTTTTTTTTTTTTAAAGAAGTTATCTTCTGAAACACTTATTCCCTCAGTAACACCGCTAGTTTCTGGAGTACACACTAAAAAGACCTGGGGTTTGACTGAATTATTTTCCCCGGAGGAGAACTTTGAGTTGACTTTTCTAAGAAGTAGAAATAAATATCTTATATCTGAGAAAATATAGTAGAGACCAGAAGCCATCACACTCCCAGGATATTTTTTCTGTTGTCTGACAGGCATAGCTTCAGGTGACTGTATTAAACATTACACTAGATTGTGTCCAAATCCTTGAGAAATTCTTTATTTTTTTTCCAAAGATTTTATTTATTTATTTGACAGAGAGAGACAGCCAGCGAGAGAGGGAACACAAGCAGGGGGAGTGGGAGAGGAAGAGGCAGGCTCCCAGCGCTCCTGGTGGAGCAGGGAGCCCGATGTGGGGCTCGATCCCAGGACCCTGGGATCACGCCCTGAGCCGAAGGCAGATGCTTAACGACTGAGCCACCCAGGCGCCCCTTGAGAAATTCTTTAGGTGGACGCAGATATTATTTAAGTTTTAGTAAAATTTAAGGTCAGTAGGGTGAGGGAGGGAATGTGACAGTGAGTAGGTTATACAGCAAGTGAGGGGCAAAGGCGGGAAAACGAGGCTTCTCCTGAGAGCAGCCCACTCTCCGATTTTTATTCACTCGTGCGCATCTTGCATTCAATGGCGCAGGACTATCGACGGTCGTCTTCGAGGCAGAGACTCTTGTGTGGGTGAATGAAAACCCAGCATTCTGCTAACTCGTAGAGCCAGAATCAAAAAACAAACTGAGGGCCTCAGAGGGGAGGGGGGGTGGGGGAATGGGATAGGCTGGTGATGGGTAGTAAGGAGGGCACGTATTGCATGGTGCACTAGGTGTTATACACAAGTAATGAATCACAGAACATTACATCAGAAACTAGGGATGTACTGTATGGTGACTAACATAATGTAATAAAAAATTATATATTAAAAAAAAAAAACAAACCAAAGTCCTATTTCCACAACACTGACTTCGGAGTCAGAATGGATTGTTTCTACTAAACAGTATATGCTTCAACCTTTCTAAACAGAACGCTCTCTAGCTCACTAACTAGAATCAATGTGGTTATAAGCTTGGGATTTGGAGCCAGATACCAATCTGATTATTAACCACATGGTGTAACTTGTTTATCTCTTCCTGTCTCGTTACTGCAATCTATGACATGGGAATGGCACCGCCCAACACAAAGGGCTCTAGAACTCTCTCACTAAAACCCGGTATATAAGTGTTGCTGGTTGGACTGGGGAGACCGCCAAGCCCTGAGTCCTCTGCCCAGCCTGTCGCCAGGACATCTGCAGAGACTCTTGTTCTCTTCACAAGAAAATAATTCAAGGACGGACCAGACAGTGGTTGAGTGGTGCAAGTGAGGAGTTTATTAGAGAGGGTGAACTCTCAAGGCGTGAGAGGGGGCGACTCAAGGGAGAGCTGCACCTGGGGTTTGGGTTTCTATCTTTTATTGACAGTTGGTAACTAGGGGGTGGGATATTATTTTGGAGGGGATTTATTGGAGAGCAGAGTTTCATGCCTTTTTCTCCCTGACTTGGTCAGGGTCCCTGGCTGTCTCTGTCTTGGGCCTTTCTGGTGTGATCTGGCTTCTCCTGGCCTTGCTTGTGGAATGCTGCCAGGGCAGCTGGCTCAAGTCATGATCCCAGAGTCCTGGGATCGAGTCCCACGTCTGGCTCCCTGTTCAGTGGGGAGTCTGCTTCTCTGCCCTTCCCCTGGCTCATGCGTGCACTCTCTCTCTTTCTCACATTCACTCTCTCTCTCTCTCAAATGAATAAATAAATGGTAAAAATTCTGGCTTATCTGTTGTTATTTGGCAGAACCATAACCTTTGACAGATGGTGAAGGTAGCATAAATAAATAAGTAAAATACATTTCTACTCGACTCACTCTAAAGCAGTTAATTCCCATGCGAGAGGTAGTTTGATTGAAAAACTGCAGTTTGGGATTGAAAGCATCTCCTCTCATGACTTATGATTTGAAGCTTGTTTCTTTCCCCCGCACCCTTTAACACTATGATGGGTTTCTCCTGATTAATAATCACAGAGGCCCACACTAACCCTCATTTCAGTGAGAAGAGAAAAGCCTGCTTCTTTGTGATTTCTCCCCCATGGGTGATGTCATGACACCTTGTATTGCATATTTTAGGTCTGACCAAATTTGGTGAAAACCCATGCAGTCTTTTTCTGGGAATGTGGTGGTAGATAAATAGGTAGATGTAAACTTCTTTTCATTTATATTGGAGATAATAACAATGATGCTTGCTCTTCTTCATGTCTCCAACTAATATATTGCCAATACCAAGGTGTGCTTTATGTAACTGGTACTCCAGAACAGTGCCGTCCAGAGTATTGATTTTATAGATGTTTGGGATAGAAAATTTACAAAACAAAGCCATCTTTAGATAGTAGAATTAGAGACAGTAAAGTTTAAAAAGTGAAGGGAATGGTGTTGTGAGCAATCAGGGGAGTTAGCTGAAAGTCAGAACAAACATTTCATAGCGCTATCATGGGAATATTTTTAAAAAGACTAGAGGGACCTGAAACCAAAGGGCAAAGGGAAGTTTGCTTCTGAGAGCAATGAGGAGGATTTCATCAGACCGTGAGTAATCCCCACTATCCTCTGTCATAGTCCTGCTGCATCAGTGCCTCGCCCACTGATACATGGTGTCCTTGATGCATCGTGTTGATATTGCCGAGATATTGATCACCTTGTGTCCTCAACTCAGAATGATCTTTACCTATTGGTCCGCTTCCCAAATGTGTTCAATGTTGAAGTTCAACTCATGGATCACTCTTTCTACGAAGACTTTCTGACCCCAAGCCAGGTAAAACTGAAGGGTAATTCCTATGGATCTCCTCTGTACTCAGTAATTACTTAGGTCAGCGTACCCATAACACATTCCTGCATTTGTTTCTTTATGTGGCTCTTTTCTTCTTGTAGACGGTAATCTTCTTACGGTCTAGGAACCTAATTCATCTTTGTATGTGCCCGACATGAAAATATATTTTTGATTAATAGCCATTCCCATGAATGAATGCAACACGAAGAGAAAGAAACAGGAATGAAAGGAGGAATGCCAAGGATCTGATACATTTAATGAAATGGTAGAAAAGTAGTGTTTTTCTCACTGAGGTTTACTTAAGCTATGGGGACAAAAGTTTCTCCTTTCAAGCCAGTGTTCAAAGATGACTGATTGCAAACAGATTCAAAAAAACAAAGCAAAACAAAATATGAAATTTTTGGTCACTAAGTTGTTTATAAAGAAATTGCGGGGGCTCCTGGGTAACTTAGTCGAGTAACGTCTGCCTTAGGCTCAGATCATGATCCCGGGGTCCTGGGATTGATTCCTATGTCGGGCTCCCTGTTCAGCAGGAGCCTACTTCTCCCTCTCCCTCTATGCTTTCCCTCTCTCTCTCTCTATATATATATATATATCTCAAACAAATAAATAAAATCTTGAAAAAAATTGCAGCCAAGTGGTGGGTAACACAGACCAAAGAAAAGGGAAACTCCAATCCTGCCATTCATATTTTCTTTTAACAACAGAAACTTTCAAACTGAAGTTAGATGTCAGACATTTCAGCTGAAAAGATCCTAAAGCCAGGTGGACACATACACTAACATTTGGCAAGAGGTTAAAGACACTTTGATTTCCTCGAGGCCACAATTAGCCCTTAGAGTATTATCTTAGTGTTGGTTACCTCTTTTACCTGTTTATTTTTCACCGTGAGGTTACATTTCAGGCATCAGTGATTTTCCAAGATATTAAAGAATGGGCTTGGCAATCATGTTTCCTAAGGTCATCAGACCTCTGCATTCCAGCATCAATCACATTAGAAGTTTATTGGCACGAAGATACTTTCTCATCATGAAACACCCAAAAGAACATACTTCTTAATGAATTTGAACCAGAGCTGGCATTGTTAGTCTTGAAGCAAACGCAACAAACTTTCAGCAGCCTCGTTATGTGTAATTATCAATTTTGAAGCTGCGGCATTAAGGGCTGTCATTGGGAGTACCCAGACATACGGATTCACTAGCCGCTGAGACTCTGGAGATTTTGATGCCCAGCTGTCACCTGCTTTCATTAGATAGTCCTCATGTTCAGACTTGGTATTTCAAACTTCGGTTTGCTAAAGTAAAACTGGAACAAATATCTCATAGTTATTCTGTCCCTTTCTTCATGTACCACTCCGTATAGAAATTCTACATAACTCAACTAGAAAAGAGAGATTAAATGTATATTCATTCAATTCGAATGTACTCATATTAAATAACTATTAAGTGTCAGAAAGTGCACTGAAAACTTAAAGCAATATAAAAAAATGACAATTTCCCTCTTTCTACTTTCAAGAACATGCAACCAGGGGCTAAGGAAGAAAAAGTTAACAGCGACACAAATACCCAAAGCAAGAAAGAAAATGACCATTTTAGAGTTATAACTATTTTTATAGGCGTTCAAAGAAACAGAGATTCTTACCAATCTGGGGATGAAGGAAAAGGGATGGGAAGTAAGGAAACAGTCCACGGGAAAATGTGGGGTGGCTGCTGAGGGAGAAGAGAGATTTGAAAAGCCAAAGGAGACCTTCAAAAAATAGAACAGAGTGAGCATGGATGCTGGGAATCTGCAGCAGTTCACTTTGGAGAACCACGGGAAATTGAGAACTGAAGGAAGAAAAGAGAAGACATACAGGCTTAATCACCTTGTGAAGGACACCAAGTTCAAAACAGCGGAAGCTGCATTTACTTTGGTTCAAAAGGGATTTATTGATGTCTTTTGAGACAGCTAATAACATGCAATAACATGAGAAGAGTTCCATTTAGAAAGATTAATTTAAAATTAAGATCACTGGGGCTCAGTTGGTTAAGGGTCGGTGTCTTGATTTCAGCTCAGGTCGTGATCTCAGGGTGCTGGGATCAAGGTCCGTTTAACGCTCAGTGGGGAGTCTGCTTGAGGATTCTCTCTCTCTCCTTCTCTCCACCCCCCTGCTCACGCTCTCTCTCTCTCCCAAATAAATAAACAAATCTTTTTTTAAAAAATGAAATTGGGATCACCGGAGGTGAGAAACCAGTTGTAAAAATCAAAGTAAAACCTAATGAAAGCCTGAAATTGATCCTTGAAAGTAAAATTGGGAAGGAAGAAATTCTTCTACATAGCGGTAGTATTTGTCAAATTATTGGATATAGATATTGAGGATAAGAAAGAATCAAAGATTAACTTAAGATGCAAGGGAAAGTCTGGAATGGGGACTGGGGTAGACTTGGAACCAGATTACGTTTTTGATGTGTTGACTTTAAGATAATGTAGGATCATTCAGGTGAGAGTGTATAAATTTTATCAGGTAAAAATACTATTTATGCCTACAAACTTCATAACCATCATCATCATCAAATAAGTTATGAAATGCAAACTTGAACATATGACTATTACGTGTAGATGATTCTCTGGTGCTTTTATAAGTGATGTGGTTCCCCTACCCCCTTGGACTTCCCTTAGGCACCTTTCACAGCAAAGAGTTGGGTATAAACCTATGAGGCATATGCAAATATGTGGGTATTCTGATCTTCTCTATGTTCCTCTGTGAAGTCACTACCATGTTTTTCTTCTGCTGTTGCTTTGAGACCTGCTATTTCTAATAGGATGGAGAAAACCACATACAATACAATAAGCTTCAGGTTGGGTTAAAATATCAAGGGACAAAAGTACCCTTCTGACAGTAATACAAGGTGATGTGAATTTTTGCTTGAATTTTCTCTCTCCACTCTCAGACAGGAACAAAGCTTAAAAGGACATCTTTTATCCAGGGCATGATAGCTCTTCTCCAAAGATGAGCTATTTGTGTGACATCCTTTTCCAGTTGTCACTTTCCTTTGTGTCAGCCTGGCACAAGCTGACAGAATCACTTAAACCATCCAATTCAAACATTCATACATTGAATTAGGTAACTTTTTTTCTTTTTTTTTTTTTTTTTTTTTTTTTTTTTGAATTAGGTAACTTTAAGTTGCCTTCTAATTCTGAGATTCTAAGATTTTGAGGGTCTATTAAATTTTATATTCTTGTGATAGTAACTGGCATTGTTTCTCAGACAAGGATAGTGTCACAATTAAGAAAACAAATTCTTATATCCATTAATGATAGGGTCTAATATTCTGAGGTATCATTAGCATTTTCTTTTTAGATTAATGACTTTTATAAATATAAGAGAAATAGTTGATGCTTCAAGGAGAAAGATTTTTGGAGGGCAGTTGGTAATTTTGAAGGTTTCAATACAAAATATAAATACCTATTTGTATATGCATATAAACATGTATTAGATTAAGGTGGAAAAACGGCAGTAATAAATTTATGAATAATCATTAACAATCTTAAGATGAGAATAATGGTCAGTTGTTCCTCAATGAGTCGAAGACAAGGGGAAATAATTATTAACAAGCCATTGGAGATTTCCGTTTAGAATCTGAAAAAAAAATATTCTGGAAGACTAATGACATTGAAGTGAGTGTCAATGTAGAGAAAATTTTCTGTAGAGATAATCTGAAATTGGAATGAATGTCTTGCTGGGTGGTCAGATGAGAGGTTAGAGATGGGTCAATTGTCCCACCCACGATGTAAGATTTATTCAAATACCTGTCAACCTCCAAACTGAAACAGCTATTATATGCCCTTTGCAAACTGAAGCAGATAAAAATAAGCATAGTCTATATTAAACACAATGATACATGTGAATATATCATAAGTTTTCATGGCTTCTCTATTTTCCACTATCACCATATCTGTATGGTTTGGTCCTACGTGGTCTTTTTTAGCTAATTAATTAGAAATCCAATAAGACTTTATTGATCTCTTCTATATGCCAGGTACTTCTTCAGATACTGGAAATATAGCAGTGAAGAAACAGCTCAAATTGCCTTGACTTTAGGGAGATGACATTTTACGGAAGGGATGAGGCTAATAATTTTTTTTTAAAAAAAGTACAACACATAGTATGTTATAGAGTGATAAACACGAATTAAAATTAAAGGAAGGCTTGGAAGGGGAATAAGGAGTGTGTGTATGTTTTGGGAAAGTATTATTACCAGTTTAAGCAAGGTGGTGAAGGAAGGCCTTACTAAGAATGTGGTCAGAAGCTCTGCCAGGACCTGCTCACCCCTGTGTAGTTGGGTGTCATTCAAGTGTGATTGGAGGGGTGTGTGTGGGGGCAGGATGTTACAGGCAAAGGGAGCAGTAAGTGCAATTGCCCTGAGGTGAAGATAGGTGTTGGAAAAGAGAGTGACATGATCTAATTTATTTTTAAAAGGTTGCTGTGCGTGCTGTGGGTTGAGAATGTGACAAGAAAGAAAGAAAGAAAGAAAGAAAGAAAGAAAGAAAGAAAGAAAGAAAGAACAGGGAGAGGGAAGGAGGGAGTGAGGGAGGGAGGAAGGAAGGAAGGAGAGATATTTATGAGCAATTTAAAAAGTTGTGTTCTACTCAAAAATGGGGAAAAATTAGAATTAGTAATGTTTGTGAGACAAAATCAAATTAACAAATATTTATTGAGTATCTACTATTATGAGGGTAATGTAATAATGCCACATAGAATACAGATATCATGCAGTATGTCACAGATTTTGCCCTTAATGACCTTAAAGTTCATTTAAAAAAAGGAGAAAACCCTAAGTGCTAGATAAACGCATGTAATTTAAAAAAATAAAGAAAAAAATTTAATAGCTGTCATGAGGTAGCACATAGGTAATAATATAATCAAGGAGGCTTCTAATATTATAGAATGCTTGAAAAATCAATTTAGTAGGTTTTGTCAAATAGGTCAAATTTGGTTCTGACATTAGACACAGTCACTCTCCTGGTACTCAACATCAAATGGGGAAACACACGAACAAATATTGCAGCAGAAATGCTAACCAAGGATATAAAAGTATATGATTAGAGCTGTATGACAAATAACTTTATTAAAAGGATTAAGAAATGGTTTCATAGATCCAGAGTTTTGAACTGAGTTTTGAAGGATAGATAATATGTAGAAAGGTAAAACAAAGACAAAAATAGCCCCAAATTTCTTTTTTAGGACTCTATGCAATAGCAAGTATTTGTAGAAAACAATTATTCATTGGAAGGAGATGATAAAATTAACATTGTAGAATTATTTTTTATAATGGTATTGCCATCAATAAACCAAAAAGAGAAGAGACTTGTAATAGGACATGAGAATAACACTTAGTATTTGTCTTTATTTAAATATTGCACAAATGCCAAGTATATTGGTGAACATTATGTTTCGCTACTTCAATAAAATATATGTCTACGTACTTATAAAAATATTACAATGTATTTATAAAAATTACAAGCAAGTGCTACCTTCTCCATATGCTAGGTGGCACTTAAATTACAAATATGGCATTTAGGAGCAAATAGCTGTGTCTGTTTACCCTCAGAAACAAATACGCCATTCAAAGTGTAATTTTTAAAACGTTAAAGCCATGAATCACAAAAACATATAGTGAGAAGAGGTCAAATATGCTTAACTTGTTAATAAGGGAACCAGTAGAATAACTAAACTACATCAAAAAACATCAAAAAGATTTATATAGTCAACTGAGAAAAGCATGCTGAAATAATTTTAAGTTAGACACATAACTCGTTAATATCCTACAGGTCAAGACAATCATAACCTTTTCTATCAGACGGCAATCATTGCATCTCTACCAGACAAACTCTTTGACAACAAACATGACATTTCTGGATAAAACCTAGTTAAAGCAAACATATAATTGCATTCAGTCCAGTTCTAATCATGAGTAAATAGTGAATCGATCTAAAGCATATCATATAGAGAAATAATCTTTGGGTAGGTCTATTAGACAATGCTCCAGGATGACATTGCAAAGGCGTGAAGTCATCTTTTCCCCTTACTTGTAAATTTTAGGATAGTTTTTAATAGTTTCCTTGTGATTATAAATAGTCATTAGAGATTACATGGTTTATCACAAAAAGCCTGGCCTCACTTTTCATTCACATAGATTCAGCAAGAGGTGTTAAGGAATGTGTTCGTGTCCTTTCTGAATGGTCATCAAATCTAGAGTTATCCTGAGTTGGAAAACTACTAACACCCAGAATTAAATTCTATGTGGAGGTTTCATTAAGAATATAGGATTGAACTTTTAAAAGTCTCTATTATTTGCTCTACTTTCTCAAGTTTAGGAGCCAAATACAAGAGATTTATCTGTACCAAGCTTTGCTTATATATATATGAATGAATTGTAGGTTTTATATATATATATATATATACATATCTTTCATATGTATATGAATGAATGAATGAAATTTATTCTCAGATATGATACTCCAGTCACATCCTATACTGCACAATTGATTTGCCTAACTACATTCTGGTTTAAAAGGACAGAATCTTAGTGAACTTACGTAAGTAACTACATGGCCATGAAAAGTAGAGACTCAGTATCGGTTCCTGATCACTGATGGGTCAATAAACAAAAGATACCATTTTTAAAAATAATCATTTTAATTTGCAAAATCATATTCTACTAAAAGAAATGGCTTGCTCATATATATATTCATCAGAAAATAGTACATTAAAAAATATTACCAACAATATTCCAAAATGAATTATTTCTTCTAACTTCATTCAGTCCTACTTAATCAATTCTTTTTCCACTGCATCTTGATCAGCAGTCTGCTTTCATGAGGTTGTACGCTTCTTGATTAAAAAGAGCTTTAGAAATCTCAAATCAGTCCCCTGGTAAAATCTAATAGTTATCTGAGTGATGTTGCCTTAGAAGCCTGTACTTAAAAGTCTATCCCTGGAAGTATCAGTAATGAGTACAGTCTTTTCTCTGAGGCCCTAAGAACACGCTTCTTATTTGAGGACCACATTCCTAGACCGTAGCCTATAATGAGCCTTTAGGCAAACATGAGAGGGAAGTATAAGCCATCTGTTGATGGTGAGACTAAACAGCAGTGTTTAGTTTCTTACAGTAGCAACATTATGAAATTCAACGGGAGTAAAATTCTCTGTTGGGTTATAACACATAATGGTATCTTGAGGATTTCATCCAGGTTTCTCCTGAGCGTCAAACATTATGAACAATGAGGTCATTGCATCAATCCTGAAGACTTCCCATTCTTTCTGTAATGTGGATAATCCCCGAAACATATTTGTGTTAGTGGTATTTTCCTGTACAAAACTAACTTAGGGAAGGCATACTTTCTCCCGATTTGATAGCTTTTCCCAAGCAGCTCTTATAATAGTGCTGAACTAATTAAGAAATACTGAGCATACCAAACAACCTAATTATTATTACTATTCTTTCTCTAATAAGATGAAAGAATCTTTGTAGGTACCCAGGGACTTCTAGAAAACCCCAAACATTATTTAGGTATTAAAGATATCTTGAAAAAAAATTCTTTTCTGAATCTAGGACCTGATTTTAGGAGAGCAAAATCAAAAGAGTTATCAGAGAAGGTTAGACATGTAATTAAGAGAGGAACATAGGAGTCTAAGAAAAATAAACGGTTGTAGCCTGGCTACCTATTAATCATAACGTCAAAAGAATATTTTAAAATAAATACAGCAAAAAAGAACCAAATTGTAAGATATCTCTGCTCTTTCAGAAGTAATTTTTGTTCTTTATTTTTTTAAAAAAATAATCAAGGGCATTATTACAAAGGCAGCAGAACAAACAAAAAGTTGTTCTGATGAGGTACAGAGTGTCTGTTGTTTGAAAAATTGCACAAAAACTAAAGAGTAACCTTTTAGTATTTTTTCTAAGAGGAGCTGAACACTTCAAGACCAATTTGTCTTCTTAGCAGAGAAAAAAATCTGAATTTGGGGACTGCGTTAATACAATCTTTGGCAGTAAAGGACTCACAAACAATTTTCCCCCTTATGTATAAACTCATCGAAATTACACCAACACATTTCTTTGCTTCTTTTAAACACATCCTTTTTGAGTATTATAATCCAAGTCAAAGAGAATTTACTTTCCTCAAATCTACAGTTTGCTATAATCACTTAAGTTTTGTCTTTCACTATATTCTTTCATATTTGGGAACAGCCGGACACTTTATTTTAGGACAAAACTACTACTCTCTATTTCCTTAAAAAAAATAACGGAACTACATTCCATCACCTTGCATACACAGTTGCGTTTATTTTCCATTATTTTTCTGCATAGATTCTCATCCATTCACATTAATCACAACTTTTAACCAATGTACCAAGTCCTACCTCGTAACAAAGGGAAATGTAGGTAATTGAACAGCGTCTGCCTTTTACAAGGATTTCAGCAGACCAGAGAGGCTCATAAGCACATATTCTACAACCTCTAAAGTCACATTCCTTTTTTTTTTTCAATTTATTCATTTATTTGAGAGAGAGAGAGCATGATTGTGTGAGTGGCGGAGGGACAGAGGGAGAGAATCTTCAAGCAGACTCCCCGCTGAGCACGGAGCCTAACACAGGGCTGGGATCCCAGGACTCAGGAGATCATGACCTGAGCCAAAACCAAGAGACAGACGCTAAACCGACTGACCCACCCAGGCACCCCAAGTCACATTCCTCTTACACTCCTTTCTAAAGTTGCAAAAATAAAAATGCTCATTAACATGTCTCAAGGGTATAGACACTTTATAATATTTTAAAATTAAAATTACGCTTGATGACCAAATTTTCAGTATTCTATGTTACTTGGATAAAATCCATGCACCGAGATATTACCTATTAATTATTTCTGATATTAATCAAGTTCTCAAATTCAACTAAAATCTTGGAATTTTTGCTTAAATTGACAAAAACAATCTTAATAATTATTTATATTTAAAAGTTACCGGTATTATAATTAAATTAATTGAACACATTATTTTATATCTTTTATAATCTTAAATTTTACAGAGAAGAATATTAGTTAATCTGAGCAACAAACTAGTATAGAATTTTTGTGCATTCATATTAGGGGCCTCTTTATGAGAAAACAAACCAAAGTCTAAAAATAAAAAAAAAAGAAAGAATTTTTTTTTCTTACATTTTACAGTGATAAAAATCAGGAAAAAGGCATATAGCTGTTTTTTAAACCCCAGATATCCAACCAATTTCATTTTCCCAAGGATTCACTTTGAGCATGTGAACTTGAATTCATTTATATAAAAATACTCTGAGCCAATAGTTTCTGAGAGAAGGTTTTTTTTTTTTTTTCTCTTTAAAAGTCTATGATTCCTGATTTGACCCATAGGACATGGAAGATTATTTAAGTAACTATTTTCTCAATTCTCTCAAAGTCAGTGCATAGCTAGTACCATTGTAAATGTGTCAGAGAGAAGTTAAGTAATTATATACAAAGGATGCCCTAGGGAATTAGGTTTAATCCTCTGGTGGAGGGGAGGAACCAATTAAGAACATATATGAAGTAATAGAAGTTACCCTTTTTTTTTGTGGGAATTCTTGTATTTTCTTATATTTATATAAACCTTATGTTTTGTACTATTCTTTTGATGGCAGAACACAACGTGACATGCAGATGGATGAAAGATAGAATGCTCTGGTACCTAGAGTTTCAAGCCAGAGAAGGTTGTTAGGTGGAGCCACACCAGAGATTGTACCTGGGGACAGGTGAAAGGAAGCTGAAGCTATAAAGGGAAGCTTCCATATGGCAAGCCTGGTGGGGTTGCCTAGGTTTCACAAGCTCTCTGTGGATTGGATAATTTGAAAAATGTTGGTAGGCTCTGGGGCAGAGGGGCTGTCCCTAGTTGTCTGGTACCTGGCCCCATAGTGATTGGGAAGGCTGTATAGTGGCCTGGAGTTTGAGAACCCTCCAGAGGAAGTGGCCAGTATGTGGACTTGATCAACTACTCAAGAAGCTACCCTAGTTCTAGCCAGGGCCTCAGAACTAGGTAAAGACAGCATTTAACAACACAAAACAACATAAAAAGGATAGTACACCTTATTAGTTTCTGTAAACCAGTCAGCACCAGAGATCAATAATTTAAGATAATTTATAATCCTAATTAAAACACTTTGAAAAAAGGAAAATCGTTTACACTCACACAACAAGAGGTAATGGCTTTTCTCAGTTATTGGCAGATGGACACAGAGATAGCATCTTAGTCACGTGGGGCTGTCATAACAAAAGCCACCAACTGTGTGGCCTAAGCAGCAGACATTCCTTTCTCACAGTTCTGGACAGTGGAAGTCCAAGATCAAGGTCTCAGTGTGGTCTGGCTGTGGTGAGGACTCTCTTTCCAGCTTGTAGATGGCAACCTGCCCCCTGAGTCCTCACCTGGCAGATGAGAACAGGCTCTCCAGGGTCTCTCCTTATAAAAGCACTAATCCCCTCACAAGAGCCCTACTCTCATCACCTCACGCAACCTCGGTTACCTCCCAAAGCCCTATCTTCAAATACCATCACGTTAGGAGGTAGGCCTTCCACATAGAAACTTTAGGGGGACACGATTCAGTCCATAGCAGACAGCACGTAGCTTCAGATCAACCACCTCAGCCTTCAGGCAAAAGAAGATGCAGAGCACAAAAGCTCACTGTCCAGATTCCAGTCTCAAAAATTATGTCCAGTAGGCATGACGTATTTTCTTAATTGAACTAAGCTTAAATAAAGGTAAACACACTAGGCAAAAAAAATGAACACAGTAGGCTTGATGCTGTTGGATTCTCACATTTCTTTAGAACGGCCTGCTTGGGAAGCTTGCGTTGGTTGACATGAGGGAATTTGGCTTTTTGAATGCTCCCTTTATTATTAATTGTGTTTTTCATGCCCAGAACATTGAACACTGTGGTAAAGGTCTACCTAGTTTGTTTGTAGAAAATATGTTATTTATGATAAACATCTGCTTTTCCTCTAGGAGTATGGGATTCTGGTAATTGTGGCTGGTAGTGTAGGTAGAGAGTATCTGCATTACCAGCTTCCAGAAAGAGCCCTCAGCTCTGTGTCTTAAGTAGGCTTCCCTGGGCAGAAAACTCTATACGTGTTGCCTTAGCACGTTGCGGGAGGAAGCATGTTCTGTGTAACCCTGGTGAGTAAGAACTTTGGAAGTTGTGCCTGGATCCCTCCAGACCCCAAGATGAGTCTTTTTTTTTTCTTCAAGATTTATTTATTATCTCAGAGAGAGAGAGAATGAGAGAGAGAGAGAGAGAGAGAGAGAAAGAGCACGAGTGGAAAGGGCAGAAGGAGAGAGAGAATCTCAAGCAGACTCCACGCTGAGTGAGGAGCCTGATGCGGGGCTCGATCTGATGATCCTGAGATTATGACCTGAGCAGAAAGCAAGAGTCGGCCACTCAATCGCCACTCAGGGCCCCCACCATGATGGGTCTTTTTCACTTGCTGGTTCACACCGTGTCACTTCACTATAAAAAAACATAGCCACGAAGGCCCTTACAATCCTGGGAGTCCTTGTGAATCACTGAACATGAGAACAGTTAGAGGACACCTAAATCATGTACAAACAACAGACTACAAACCCGATCTCTCCCTCTTAGAGAATCAATGCCCAACATTTCCGTAGAGAACACCACAACTAGATTCTTCAATATTGTTGCCACTTATAGGGAATCACTTGTTGACTTTGTGCAGACCAGAATCAGGACCAAAGTTGACCATGAACCAGAAATAAAAACGAAACAGCACAGGGGAAAACAGCAAGGGGGAAATAAGTCAGCCAAACTAAGTTTCTATTGCCACTTTTGATTCACTTTGGAGGAACAAACTAAAGTAGATATAACGTTGCTTCAAGGATCACTTGAAGGTCAGGCTTATACAATCCATAGAGAAACGCAAGCTGAAAAACGTGTTGTAAGGGAGAAATAAAACAGGTTCATGTCCTACAGGGCAATAAAGCTATAAACCTTAGGAGTTTTCTGACAGAAATCATTTATATCTCTTCCAAATAAAAATTAACATGTAACTTCTCTTAATCAGTGGTATACAGTGAACTCAAACAAAGCGACCTCCCTAGAAGATGATATAATTCTCAAGTGAATCTTTTAGGCAATGTTCCAATTTGACATCACAGAGACACACAGTCCTCCTTTTGCTCTTTTTTGAAGTTTTAGATAATTTTTCTAATCAACGTGATAACAAATATATCAATAATAAACAATCATAGGGTTAATAGTATACTGAAGAGTATATGCAGTTATAACTGGAAAACAGATTTAAACCAGAAATAAAATTAACTTATGCAATCATAATTCTAACGTGGAAAACTTATGCCAAAAAATCATTTAATTCATTCAGATGAATTAGTTATGTTCATGAAACAATGGTGCTATATGGATACCTAGTAACACTGGAATAAAATAATGGATAATAAACTTTTCGGGGAGGCTATATCATACTATATTCTTTCTAATTAAATCAATGGAAGAGATTTGTGCTATTTTAAGGTATACAGTGTCTTATACTTTATAGTAAGAAAAGGATTCTTCAGAGGTTGAGAATTACAGTTTTGTAAGATTTTCTTTCCGTGAAATAATGGAGGTCATTAGCATGTGCTATTCACAACTGATCCTGGAATCTGCAACACCTATACCATGCTGCCTTCTGGCTCCTCAGAAAGGAAAGTAACTTTCAGACAGTGTATGCTAGAGAAGATCAAGCTGGATGGCATGGAAGGAAGGAGAGGTCAATGAATATGTTTGACAAAAATAAGGGCTCTGTACTAATGCACTATGGAAGAAAACGATAAAACAAGTGGGCTTATTTAACATTTATGACCATGGCTATTTCATAAAATCTCCAGAAATGGAATTGCAGTCTAATTAATTAAAAAAAAAAAAAGGACTGTTTGACTTTCCTCGCACCTGATGACAGAGTATGATGCCTGGGAGATGAAGGTCTCACCACTCGTGGGCTAGCTACAGCTTGCAAGGAGATTGATACTGCTCTTGTTATTTCCTGCACCTCTTTAAGGCCTAGTATCATCTCCCACATTAGTGAGAGAGCGCTGAGAAAAGATTAGTGGTTACCAGGAGTTAAGGAGGGGGAGGGTGGAGATGGCAGGAACTGGGTGTAGCTATCAAAGGAAAACTTGAGGGATATTTATCCTGTTGGAAGTATTCTTAACTGTAATGATCTTAACAGTATCAATGTCAATACCCTAGTGGTGATACTGTACTATAGTTTGCAAAATGTTACCATTAGAAGAAACTGGGCAAAGGGCACTTGGGATCTCTCTGTATTACTTCTTAGTACTGCATGGAAATCTATGATCATAGCAGAATAAAAGTTTTAATTAAAAAATGACAGAGCAATATTTCATTTTAAGATAACATCTTAGGTCCAGGTCCAGAGAAAACCAAATTAAAAAAAAAAAAAAGCCAGAGAGAGAGAGAACACTTCAGAAAATGATTTAAAATTCCTGGTATGACCAGGATTATTTTGAAGCCTTGTATAGGGATGTGGCTTTTACCTGGGGAAAGAAAAAAGGTTATGGGAGGCTACAATTTTAAGGAACAGTTGTAGCTCTGCTTTTGTTTTTCCCTTGACATTGCCTAGGGACAAACAGTGCCTGTCCTTGCACCTGCTGCTATTCAAAACTCCAGTGGAGCTGTCATCAGAAGGAAATTCATGCCAGATAAGAAACCCTGTAGCTATAAGAATCAGATTTTAAAGAAGAAGAAGAAGAAAAAAAAAAACCAAAAGGCCAAGAACTACTTTTAGACAGTCACTTCCTAAATACTTCCCCTATCAAATTTTCCAAGAGCTGGTGAATTACAATTTAAAGAGATACTTCTAATACATTTATCTCCAGGAAGTGAAAGAATTATTTTGGAGGGGTATTTCAAAGTGCTTTATTTTTATATTTTTCTTGTAGACCCTGGGTCTCTCTATCCTAGGACTTACCTATCCATCATCCATGAGCTCCTTGGGGCTCCCTGGACTGGAGATGGCTTTCCTCCTAACAGGTACGAGCTAACAGTGCAGCCAGGACCTTCATGGAAAAATGAGCTCACTGGCCCAAATAATCAAACTTTTGAAGATTCCAAAAGTATCTCAGAAGTGTTGAAAAACAAAATCCAACTGGGGAAATTTAAAAATCTAATTGACTTTATTTAATGATTCATGAACTGGGCAGCATCCCATCTGGCAAGCAGAAAGGAGCTCTAAGGAGCTAATAGAAAATGGAAGATTTTTATAGGCAGAAACGGGGCAGGACAAGGAAATAATTAGTAGAAGAAAGAAAGTTTGTGTTAAAAAAAAAAAAAAAAGATCGGCCTTAAAAGTTCCCCGAGCACACAAAACCTGTTTAGTCATACCAACAAAGCTTAAATTAAGTTTATTTTGCAAGACTAACTTGACCTGGGTCATTTCTGGCTTATGCCTCTGGTAATTATAAACAAAGCTTGAAATGTTTCCCAAGGCTGATACAATGTCATTTTAAAAAATTCTAATATTATAACCAATTACTGTGAAAACAAACAGTCGCCACTTTCTCACTGTATAAGCTGCTTATAACGATGTATCTCTGAGCCTCATTCCATGTTTTGGTTTGAGTGCTCCCAGTTTAAAAACTGTCTTTTGGTTGTTGCAAATTACTACTTCTGTAAACTTTTATTATTTCTGAACGTTTGACATTTCTTTCTTTCAGGCAATGTCACCTTCCTAGGGGAAAAGGGCAGGGGGTCTGTCATACAGATATGCTCACATGCTGAGCCGAAAATTCCAGATTGACTGGATAAAGGTCACACTCCCTTAATGTAGTCTTGCTTTGCTGTAGTAGTGGCAAGTGACTCCATTTCAGGCCATTGCTTCTTCCTTCTTTTCTTTCTTTCTTTCTTTCTTTCTTTCTTTCTTTCTTTCTTTCTTAACAGATGAAAAACAACACATGCCATTAAAGATTCCATTAGAGCAAAAGTAAAAACAAACAAACAAACAAAAAAAACCAAAAAACCACAAAAGGACCAAAAAAGAAAAAATAGTCTAATAAACATATGAAAAGAAGTAATATGAAACAAGAATAAAATAAGTTTTAAAAAAATCTACCTCTATTAATTATGAAAGATCAGTTAGAATAGAGTCACAGAGAAACAGACTTCAAAGAACTAAACAAAATAAAAGATCTCAGCCTGAAAGACCCTAGAAGGGCAAAGAAGAGAATTAAGGAAAAAATCATACTTTGCCATACTAAAATGACTTGTTTGAATATCAAAGACAGAGAAATTTTGAAAGTTGACAGACGCAAAGATCATATATAAAAGAATAAAAATTGGGTTGATAATATTTTTTAGCAGGAAAATAGATGTGAGAAATAATGTAATACTGTCAAATTATTGATAAAAAGAGACTAGAATGTTATATATGGCTAAACTCTTGTTTTGTTTTTAGTCTCTATTAGAGACTAAAGCCATTTAATTTTATCCTGAAAGCAAACATGAATTTTCTGGAGCTAAGATCAGAGTTATTACTTAAAACAATAACTGTGCTCATACCTCTTGGCCTCAACCCAGAGGCTATACAATGAGTCAGAGAGCACCCTGCACCTTTGGGGACCATAGAGGAGGAATGCTGAAATTAGGAATTTGGAAGTTTATTTGGATCAACTGTCACCTTTTCTTCTTAGAGAAGGAGATAAACCTAATCTCCCTGATGTAAACAAATCCTTCTTGGAAGACAAGAGGGAAGTCCCTGGGTTTTTACCTTCTAAACTGTAAACAAACAAAATCTTTCTGGGGAAAAAATAAGGCAACCATCTTAGCTTACGACCCTCAAAATGGTTTCATGTTTTATCTCCCTTTGAAATGTAAACATGTATCTCTATGCAGGTAAAAATCTCCATAAAGTTCTTTCACCATCCTTTCAGTCACCAATAAACTTTCAATGTTTGTCCTTTAACCAGGGATTCTGATTTCTTCATGCAGAAAGCCCTAGTATGAAGAAACATGAAAATATTTACTTCTTGACCTCTGTCATTCAAATAGAAGGACATGATAAAAATATTCCCTGACTTTTGCTCCTTCAAAAATTTGGTACAATAAACCCACACTGAAAATAATTTTGGATGTAGTTCATAAATAAGAGAAAAGGCAAATCCAGGAGATATTATGAAAGATATATTTAAAAAAATAACCAAAACCTTGTTAAAATTATGTTGTCTTTAAAAATTATTAAATCCAAGAAAAAGGAGAAATAGGTTTATAATAACCAAGAAATGAAAGCATGTTAACATGATGATGGAGGGTTCAAAATGGTATATAAGCAACAAAGTATGTAAGAGCTTGCTAAAATTCTTGCCATTAAAAAAAGATACCAGTCAAAGAGAAGTAAAAATAAACTTAAAAACAATAGGAAAAACTGAAATAAGAAATTAAAATAACAGAACAGATGCAACGTCATCAATAATTATAATAAATATAAATGGAATACACAATGAATAAAAAAACAAAATAATAAGTAAAAGCGTCTAGAGCAGAATAAAGAATGAGACTGAACGTATGTAACAAGGTATATCAGACAAATAGTAATCAAAATAAATAAATAGCAAATAGAAATGAATAGCAATCAAAGAAAGTTTAAATTAACATCACAAAATGGATGTTACTATGTGAAGCATTTTTTTGTTTTGTTTTTTGTTTTTGTTTTTAGAGAGGGAGAGAAAGGTGGGGGGGGGGAGGGAGAGAGAGAATCTTAAGCAGACTCCACACCCAGTGTGTAGCCCAACACAGGGCTCGAGCTCAAAACACTGAGATCATGATCTGAGCAGAAATCAATAGTCAGATGCTTAACTAACTGAACCACCCAGATGCCCCAATTTGTGAAGCATTAGTAAAGATGGAGTATCATCTAATAATAAAAGTTTCCATGACCTAAGAAGATACAGCAACTTAAAACATGTATGCAACTAATTTTAAAATGTTGAAATAGAATTAAAGGAGAAACTGATAAATCCACCATCATGGATTTCAGCGTATCTCTCTCAACTCTCTCAAGCACACAAAATTATCAGGAAGTATACAGACCTAAACAACCATTTACAACAGACCTAAACAACAAACTAACAAATTTGAAGAAGGGCACATATGTACAGTTTTGCAGCCAGCAATTAAAGAATGCATATTTTTTCTCAAGCGTATATGGAAGTTTTCTTACAACATTTTATCATAAAGGAGATAAAGACACCAATTTCAAAGATACCACAGATATTATACAGACCATGAGATCTAATGATAATACAATTAAGTTAGAAGTTAATTTTTAAAAGATAAAAATTTCCTGTACATTGAGATTTTAAAAAACTAAAATAATTCATGATGTGTAAATAAAAGAGTAAGAGAAATCATTCCTAGAATTGTGTGATAATAGAAGATAATGAAAAGCTTATAAAACAAAACCTATGGGTTGTGGTCGAAGTGATCCTTTGATAATCTTAAATATTTATATTAGAAAAGAAGCAGCATTTAAAATCAGTTGTGCCAATATTTGTTTTTAGAATTTAGAAAATAAATACTAGATCAATCCAAAGAAAATGGAAAGAGTTGTGATTAATGAAAACAAGGGTGTTCTTTTAACTAGAATGTGATTACAAGGAAAACATAGCAAATAGAAAGAAACCTAATGGCCTAAAAGATGGAAAGGTCTTTTTCTCCACCTTTCTCTTACTCAGGAAAATTGATTCAATTTCACCCTTCCCTTCAATGTCAGCTCTACCCTCTTCTGCCGGGGTCTCCTGCCACACAAAATGCCAGTACCATCCTATGACAGAGAAAAATCAAGGGAAGTCAAAGGCACCCATCCACAGAGCACCCACAGACCTCCTGTGGGAATCACTCCCTGTGAGGGTTTAATTTGGCCATGCATTGCCTCATTTTTGCAGAGAAAAATTAAATCTGGAGAAATCAAAAGTTATTAAACACAGGCACTCAAAAAAATAGACACGCTGGGCCTGAGCCGTCTAGCAAAGGAGGTCATGATACACGCCACCCTCCTTCAGCCTTTGCCAGCAATATACTCTCATCTCATCATTGAGCAGGCTTCTTACACCCTCCAAAGAACAGAGCTCTTTTTGTGGGAACTAAGGAAAGATTTTAACTCAGATTTCCATATCTTTAATTTGTGTTAAATCTAAATCCTGGCAGACTTCCTTATTTTCCACCCAATTAATGCATTACATGGTTCAGTAGCTCTGACTTCACCCTGGCACCCTGATTATGGTAATGTGAACATTGGCTCATAGTGCTGTTCGTAAGTGTCCTGTTCTGTGTTGGATCCGAATGTCAGAAAAGGTCTCACATTGTTGGGGGGGGATATGTATGTGTGTATCTATCTATCTATCTATCTATCTATCTATCTATCTATCTATCTATCATCTACATGTGTATGTGTAAGTATATACATATAAACAAAATGATGTACTCTGACCCAGAAAAAGTGATGACTAAGCACCAGGAGTTCATTGTTCTTTGCACACACTAAGGAAATCAGGGAAGAAATAGTCTTCCCTTTTTTTTTGGCAGTCTGGGGTTATTCAGGATGAAACTGTTTGGGCTCAGTGGTTCCCAAACTTGCTCTTCACTAAGAGTTTCCTAAGTGCTAGTTAAAAATAAAAATACAGATTCCTGGGCCTTCCCTAGAGTTTCTAAGTTGAGAAGACTGGGATGCAGTCGAGGCATCTGTATTTTCAACTTGTGCCCTCAGGATGAATTCATGGTTGGACAAGTTTGGGAAACATGGCTCTACTGAGTTCTAAGGTCTAAAATTTTAATTCATATACACATAGTGTTTGGGGATCATTTTAAGTGTTTTCTGTAAGACTTATCTGACTTCTCCAATTACCCCAATAAAGGAAGGTGGTATTCACTAATGCCTATAAAACACTTATCGTAAGACTTAGAACATAGTAAGCCTGCAACAAGTGCCCAACGTCTCTTGAAGCCTAAACTCAGACTAGCAGAACTTCACTTCTGCTGTCCCATTCTGTAGGCCAGAACAATCGATAAGAGCATCAAGTATATGGAAAATAAGCTTCATCTCCTCATGGGAGCTGCTGCAAAGCCACATTGCATTGAGGCTTAGTACAGGAAGAAGAATAATGACATTCTTCTAAAAAATCTATCACATAAGGCAAGCAAAAGATTGTTATATAAAATAATAATGATTGCAGCTAACATTGTTGCAGGCTTGCTGTGTTCTAAGTCTTACGATAAGTGTTTTATAGGCATTAGTTTATTGCATTTTCTAAAAATCCCTTGGAGGTAGATGTTATTATTAATGTTATCTCCATATTTCAGGTCAAAAACACAAGGCTTAGAGAGGTTGACGAATAGAAGAATGCTAAGTGAGTATAGCAGATTAGTGAATACCACCTTCCTTTATTGGGGTAATTGGAGAAGTCAGATAAGTCTTACAGAAAACACTTAAAATGATCCCCAAACACTATGTGTATATGAATTAAAATTTTTAGACCATAGAACTCAGTAGAGCCATGTTTCCCAAACTTGTCCAACCATGAATTCATCCTGAGGGCACAAGTTAGATGTTAGACAGTGACAAGTGCTGTGGGGAGGAAAAAAGGTAAGAAAAAGTAGAAGTGGTAGGAGGGCTCGGCAATGCAGGACACACAGGGTAGAAATCAGACTGCAGTATTTAATGTGATGGTCTGATGAGGCCTTTGTTGAGAAGTAAGTTGAACAACAATTTGAAGAAAATTAAAAAGAATAGAATGTTTCCAAGTACATCAAGGAGATAGAGTGAAGACCCTAAGGTGAAAAAAATAACCAAAAATTTTGGCTAAAAGATACTAGGGCAGTGTGGCTGAAGCAGGAAGGATAAGGTAGGATACACAAATGGGCTTATAAGAAAAAATCAAGGAAAGCTTCCTGGAGAAGGTGACATGAGCTCAACGTTGACGCAAATAAGGATTTAGCCAGGGGATGGAGAGAGGCACTCCGGGTGTAGGACGGAGAGATTAGATAAAAGAGTTACAAGTAGGACACAAAGACACATGCAAAAGAGCCAAGACAATGCTCACACTGAATGTAAACTGCTGGGGATAGTAAGTGTTACAAAGAACTGGAGCCTGTAGGAGTGGTGCAGAACACCAGACACCAGATGAGCATAGAGGGTCATTTCCTGAAAGACATGAATGCAAGTCTAGGAGGTCGGGTTTTACCTGGAAGGCTATGGATAGCCATTGAAGAGTTGAAGCAAGAAAGAAGTGATTTCTATTGGATTGATTTGGAAAGATCATTCCGTTTTAGCACGGAAAATGTATTGGATAGGAGTGAGGAAACAGTCTGGAAGCTATTTAGAAGTTATTTTTTATGGTCCAGCCAAGAAATAAAGATAGAGAGGAGGGTTTCAAACAATATAAAAGAAGTGTCACAAGATAGAGTGAGTGGAGGAGGGACATAGAGCAATTCTAGTACCTCAAGTTTTAGACCACAGGGACATCAGAGTTATTAGGAGATTGGGAGGTATGTTAATGGCCAATGCAAGAAGAAACAGTGTTCATGCATTCTTTTGTTTTAATATTGAATGGATGCCTAGGATATGCCTAGATCGAATTAGACACTATGAATATAAAGAAGAGTGAAACAGAGTTACGTCATCAAGGACCACACAGTCTAATAACATTCACTCATCACCCTCAAAACAAGTGACACCTGGTGAGTGGTCCTTGTACAAGGCATTAATTAAGTGCTTTATAAGGAGTATTTGAATGAGTTCTCCCAATAGCATTTTGAAGTGAGACTATTATTCCCATTGTGCAAATGAGAAAATTTAGGCTTTGAGAGTGACTTGGTCAAAGTCACACATGTAGTATGGGGCATAGTTGGGACCTGAATCCAGGACTTCTATCACAACCGCATACTGAATTGTGGTGAGCCAGACCCACAAAGAGATAAGTATGATAAAGGAAATAATCAGTTTCATTGACAGAGCCATGTCAAAGCGCTCAGGGTGCTGATTCTTGAATTGAGCCTTGATAAATGAGAAGCCAGGGAGGAAAGAGAGGGGGGAAGAGCTTATTGGGTGCATCCAGAAAGAAGTAGCTGTGTGGGTGGGTGCCATCTGTCTCTCCAGATCTACTCTTCACTCTCCTCACCTCCTCTGTGCACTAGAAGGCTGACCTCTGGGGATTGGACCATCCCAGAGGGCCAGTTGAATTTGCCCAAGGAGACACTAGCTGGAGATTGGACTGTGGGAGAGAAATCTGGGTAAATATTTTCTTGTTCCTTCCTTGTAAAGCCATGAGTCGATAATGGCTGCATTCATCTACCAAAAGCCCTATCTGCTGAGCAGTTCTCTCCTCAGTTGTATCAAAACTACAATTCTCTCCATTTCTAGCCTCTCCCCATGTTGCCAGCCCCTGTGTCTCAGTCCTCGCTTGTGAGATTGCTTAACTCTCTCCCATCTGTGGAAATGGTGATCTCCAATCTCTCTCTCTCTCTCTTTTATTTACAGAAATAGCCTAATGGAGATATAATTCACATACCAGACAATTCACTCATTTAAAGTATATAATTCAATAATTTTTAACATATTCAGAGTTGTACAACCACCACCACAATCAATTTTAAACCACTTTTATCACTCCCCAAGAAAACCTTGTGCCCTTTGGCCATCATCTCCCTGTTTCCTCCACCCACATACCCCTAGCACCAAGCAACCACCCATCTATTTTCTATCTGGATAGATATGCTGACTGTAGACATTTCATAGAAATGGAATCATACAATAAGTGACCTTTTGTGACTGAATTCTTTCACTTCTTCCACATGGTAGCATGTTTCCATACATACCACATTGTATCTATCCATTTATGAGTTGATAGATATTTGGGTTGTTTCCACTTTCAGGCTACTATGAATTAGGTGAGCACCTATGTGCAAGATTTTATATGGACCTATTTATTTCATTTCTCCGGGTATATATCCAGGAATGTCATTGCTGGGTTATATGGAAACTATGTTTCACCTTTCGTGGAACTGCCAGACTGTTGTACAGAACGACTGCATCATTTTACACCCCCATCCGCAGTATATGAGGGTTCCAGTTGTCGCCATCCTCGCCAACACTCATTATGTCTTTTTCGTTATAGTCATCTTGATGGGTGTGAAGTGCTATTTCAGTGCAGTTTTGATTTGCATTTCCCCGCTGGGTAATGACACTGGGAATCTTTTCATGTACTTATTGACTATTTTTCTACCTTTTTTGGAGGCACTTTATTTCATATCCTTTCCCCATTTTCAAACTTCCAGTCTCGTAAACATTTCATTTGGTATTGCCTGGACTCCTGCTCAGATCTCAACTTACACGTATCCCAGGACCATCCAGATTTATAGAACATGCCATACTTCAAGGCACATACATAAATTTAGGGAAAGATTTAGGGCAAACCACTAGTGTCAGTTGTACAAACAAAAAGAAGAAAATAATTTCCATATTACTACATGGACCTCAGTAATTTCTTTTGAATTAGGGCTGTATTTCAACGTGGTCTCTTAACTATCTACTTCTTTTTGAATTATTTATTGATAAGCCATCCTAAAAACACAAGACTAGATACCTCAAAGTCGCAAGTCATAGGAAGTGGAATTTTAGGGCTCCAGTTTTGTAAGTGCAAGCTTTACCAGCAAGCTTTAAAAACCCTTTATAGTCTGGGGATGCCTGGGTGGCTCAGTCAGTTAAGTGTCTGCCTTCAGCTCAGGTCATGATCCCAGGGGCCTGGGATCGAGCCCTACATCGGGCTCCCTGCTCAGCAGGGAGCCTGCTTCTCCCTCTCCCTCTGCTGCTCCCCCTGCTTGTGCGTGCTCTCTCTCTCTCTCTGTCAAATAAATAAATAAAATCTTTAAAAAAGTTAAAATTAAAATTAAAAAAAGTAAATAAAAAGCCCTGACAATCTGAATGAGAAAAGCTGTGGATGAGACTGAAGATGGGCTCTTCTTGCCAAAATAATTGAGATTTTGTTAAGACCCAGCAGCTCCGATATAGTTTAGGTTTGAAGCCACACAGAACTGAGCTTGCGTGTCCGGTCTGTCACTTATTGGCTGTGTGAGTTTGAACTAGTTACCTGGCTCATTCCAGCCTCAGTTCCCTAATCTGTGAAATTAGGATAATAGTATTACTATATATAAAATAGATGTAATAAATCAGTAAAACAATCCAAACAAGTCACCTGGAAAGGACAACGTTAAACAGTTATTTCCTTCCCCACTGTTCTCGCACTGTGTTAGTCTGGTTCTGAAAAGTCTCCCCCTCCTCTATCATGGTAAGTACGTGACACCACAATTTATGCAGATGTTACAAAAGACCCATTACTTATGGGATGGGTCAATACATACAACATAGGTTTTATTATAAAAACTTCTAAGATACATTTAAAAAGTTATTCCTTTTTGTTTAACAACAGTAAATAGGATAAAGCGTTAGATCTCACAGAGCTTGCAATCTAGTTGTGAAGATAGGCAATCTATCCATCCATTTATAAAATTATAGGTGTAAAAATAAAATTGTGCTTAGGTGTCTCTCCACCAACCTATAAGCTTCAGAAACCACCTTGTTATTTATCAAGACATAGATTAAATCACGAGGTTGGGAAAAGTAGTAGCATATCCCCTATTTCTAATTGTGAGCGTATTAATATTTTCTATGGACAAAATGCCAAGTGAAACAGAGCAGTTCTCTTTTTACTTCATCCCCTGAGCTGATGAATTATGAATGAGGGGCGTGTCTTCTGATACTAATGTTATATCTCAAGGAAGCACAAAAAAAAAAAAAAAGCTCTGACCTTTCGGAACACAATGAATTTATAGAAAACCAGTCCTCCAGGCATCTCTCCTGAAAAGTGCACTCTTATCTACGAACTGCAGAGACGAGCTATGGTCCTAACTCAAATAATAGCCATGTAGAAATTATAGAACTATTCCTGGACTATAAAGGAGTCCCATGGTGGGAAAAGCTGCGAAGGCAGCCACACAGACATTTAGATTAGACCCTGCGAGTGGAGATACTTCTTTTTTCCAGAGTGCAGATGGAACAGCAAACAAGCACATTTTAAGTATATAGGGTGTTGGCAGTCGTGGAATCTGGTTTTGGATGTTCTTATCCTTAAATTATATATAATCACTTTATTAAAATGAGTCAGCTTGAACTCAACAGGATACTTTATTCTTTCTTGCCTGTTCCTAATCCGGGGAATAGTCTTTCCTGCCCCTGGATTAAATCCCATGTAAACTCTATAGCTTTTCCAATCACTCTCAGATGATAAAAATCTCTCTCCCTCTCTCTCTCTCTCTCTCTCTTTTAGGTAGTAAGAACTCTAGTCAGGGTAACTATCACACCCATCAAGCTTTTGCTCAAATGTTATCTTCCTTGACCTTATTTATAGTTTCAAAATCTTGCTTCCACTCCAGCACTCCATATTCTCCTCTGTGCTTTTGTTTTTTCCTGCCTCTAATAAATAATTTACTGATTTTATTTATTTTTTATCTTCCTTTGCTAGTAAGTTCCTTGAGGGTAAGGCCTCTTTTTCCTTTCTTTTCCTTTGTGTGTGTGTGTGTGGGGGGGGTATGTTTACTGGTTTATTCCTTGAACCTAAAACAGTGGTGAGCACATTGTAGGCTCTTGCTCAGTCAATATGTGTTAAAAATCCAAATTCCCAGGGCACCTGGGTGGCTCAGTCCGTTAAGTGGCTGACTCTTGGTTTTGGCTCAGGTCATGATTTCATGGGTCCTGAGGTTGAGCCCTGCGTGGGGCTCTGCGCTCAGCAGCATGTCTGCTGGAGATTGTCTCCCCTGCCTTTCCCCTCCCCCCCCAAATAAATAAATAAATCCTTACCAGAAAAAAAAAAATCCAAATTCTCATCCAGTTTAAAGCTAGTCTCCTCTGCCAGCGTGCGTTTGCCTCCAGTGGGACACTGGGATAGAGCAGGAAGCTGAGGCAGCCTCCCTGACCCCTCAGCGGCTACTGGGGGCTAAAACAGGTGGGATATGAGGTAAGGGGGAAAAATTACTTATGGTTGTAATTTGGCATCAGGGACAATTTAATGACAATTGTGACAGATACACAGTCTGCTAATACTGTTCTGAGGCTTATCAGGAGACTCCACACTGCTGGGAGTCTCTCACCCACCCGACCTAGGCCATGCCTTGACCCAGCGGCTGCCTGTCATATTACTTAACTCCTGCACCCAAATGGTTTATTTGCTGTGTTTCAAATTAAAATATGAGCTTTTTACAACAAGTAAAAGGAGTATATAACATAAAGTTTATAAGGGCAGACAAAACGCCTCACTTTCTTCTCCACCAAGTAATCAATGCCAATAACCTTCTTCCGTAACTTCCTCTGTGTTCGTATATGTACGTACAGACAGGAAAACACGGGATGTCTTTTGTGTGCGGTTATTTTTGCTTGATTAACACCATGATCTGCTCATCACGATAAATTGTACCTATCGTGGCTCTGACATGTTTTTCTACGTCATTATTCAGAGACAACCAGCGTACTGAACAGCCATGACTGATGACATAATCAAACGAACTTTGTTTTTTTTTTTTTTAAAGATTTTATTTATTTATTTGACAGAGATAGAGACAGCCAGCGAGAGAGGGAACACAAGCAGGGGGAGTGGGAGAGGAAGAAGCAGGCTCCTAGCGGAGGAGCCTGATGTGGGGCTCGATCCCATAACGCCGGGATCACGCCCTGAGCCGAAGGCAGACGCTTAACCGCTGTGCCACCCAGGGGCCCCACGAACTTTGCTTTTTGTCTCTTGGGTCTCACTCTTCTTCATCATCCATGTAGGGTGTTTGATCTTTCCTTGTCCCTGGATGAAAACTAAGGTCAAGGCAAGCCTCAATTGCAGGCTCAATTAGAGAAACACTGTGTTCATTCCCAGATATTAACCAAATACTCAGACTTGATTTAATGTGAAAAGTGTCTTCCTTTTTCCTGTTTGGATCCACCTTATTGGTTAATTTTAATGTGAGTTTTGAATCCACTTGGAATTACCGTGGATCATGTGGGAAGGAGATTCAGTTTCACTTCCTTTCACATTGATAGCAGCTTGTGCAAACGGCATTTCTTAAACAAACCTCACCCTTACTACTCAAGTGTGGTAATGTTTTCCTTTATTTGTGCATCTGAAAATTTCAAATATATAAGATTGGTTTATAGGATTTTCCGCTCTTTTCCTTTGACATGTTTCTCTATTCCTGTGCCAGAATCATACTAATGTGATTAAACTGTGGTCAAATACCAGGTAAAGCGAGACTTCTCCCTTCACTATTTTTCTTTGTCATACTTTTCTTGGTTTATCTCTGGCATTTAGATTTTCTCATGAAATCATTGGATGCAATCGACTACCCCCACTCTCTTCTATTGGCATTCTAATTGAAATTGCACTACATTTATACATTAATTCTGTAAAGTTTGGTATTTTTATGACAATCAGATTCTTATTTTAGATCATCTAATGCTTTGGCAATTATTCAGATCTTGTTTTATGTTCATCAGTAATATTTTATAGTTTTATATTTCCAAGTCTGACTTGTATTTTACTAAATGATTTCTTAGGCATCATAGTTCCTCAAAGTTTTATCTTAATATTATTGTAATTTCTCCTTTTTCTGTGGTTATGCCTCATTTTTCTTTTCTGATCTTGTATGTTTTCTTCTTCTTTTTTTTTTTTTAAGATTTTATTTATTTATTTGAGAGAGTGAGTGAGAGAGCGCACAAGCAGGGGCAGAGGGAGAGGGAGAAGAAGCCTCCCCACTTAGCAGAGAGCCTGATGTGGGGCTGGATCCCAGGACCCCGGGATCATGACCTGAGCCAAAGGCAGATGCTTAACTGACTGAGCCACCCAGGCGCCCCTAATCTTGTATATTTCCTATTTTCTTTTTTTTTCTTAATCATGCTCATGTCAAGTGAATATAATTTTTAAGTATTTTTCAAAGATTTGTCATTTATTTATTCTTTTTACACTTGCTGTTTTATTAATTTCAGGTTTCATTTTATTGCTTTCCTCTTCCTCCATTCTTTTGCTTTATTATGTTGTATTTAGGGTAGCTATCCAGACAGATGTTTATCATTCTATTTATCTGCCTAGCCCCTTTGGCACCATTCTTGTATTTGAGAAGTCACTGAATCTAGAAGACACTTCAGATTAGAGTTAGAAGTCATAACTTATGCATAACTTATCCCTTGCTACAGGGGTGCAGGCAGTGATGTGGCAGATGACACAGACGTTCCCTATTAGAACTACCTCAGTGAGGGTTCTTTTTAGCAGATAGGTTTTTTTTTTTTAATTATTTATTTATTTATTTGAGAGAGAGATAGTGAAAGAGATAGCGAGAGAGCACAAGCAGGGGGAGAGGCAACGGGAGAGGGAAAGGGAGAGGGAGAAGCAGACTCTTTGCTGAGCAGGCAGGGAGCCTGAGGTGGGGCTCCATCCTGGGACCCTGGGATCATGACCTGAGCTGAAGGCAGACGCTTAACCGACTGAGCCACCCAGGCGCCCCGCAGATAGGGATGTTGCATGCAGACCAATGTATGGTCTTCTTCCTGGTGAGGGTCGTCTGGCCAGGTGTTTTAATATTTAAAGATCCTTTTTGATGGTGTAATACAGCACAATGACACTTTGAAATATGAAGGGCAAACACTTTTTATTCACAGCTCCAAATGGGAGAAGGCTGCCAAGGGGGGTCACACATGGGACTGTCCTTGGGGACAGGTGATAGCAAGCTGGAACTGTAGGAGCAGGCTTATTTGATGGCAAGAGGTTTACAACTGCTGTTTCCTGGGGGTCTGAACCCTGGATAATTTGAATAATCACGCACTCTCTGGGACATAGAAACTGTTCATAGTTGTCTGGTACCTGGCCCAGGGGCAGCTTGAGGTGTGTGTGTGCTTGTTGGCCGCAGAGCATGGGAGCCTGATAAGGGAAGTGGTTGAAATAGGGGCTTAGCAAACTGCCCACAAAGGGGAATTGAGAGTTTTTAGCCACAACTTCAATACTGGGTCATAATAGCACCTGTGGAATGTTATGTTACTGGAGAAATACGCTTTCTAACACAACAGTGACATAAATACAAGTGGGGAATGTCAGGTTCAAAGTTGGGCGCCTCTGCCGCTTGGCCAAGAGAGCAGTTTTGGGTAGAGGAGCCCAGAGGTATGATATTAGAGTCAGATTGTGACCCGACCCTCTGGCCCTCCTAGAGATTCTCATAGACATCCTGTGTTAAGGTTCTCCATTTATATGAAGAGGTTTTACCGTAAGGAATTGGCTTCTGTGATTACGCATAGAGGTTGGCAAGTTCCAAGATCTGCAGGGTTGAGACAGCAAGCGGGAGCCCCAGCAAAGCCAATGGTGTGGTTTTGGTTGGAAAGCCAGCAGGCTCCAGACCCAGGAGAGCCAACATTGCAGTTAGAGTCTGAATGCCGGAGAAAACCACTGCTCCAGTCCAAAGGCTGTCAGGCAGAAAGGATTCTCTCTTATGTGGGGAAGGTTCAGTCTTTTGTCCCATGCACGCCTTGGACTGGGAGAGGCTCACCCACCCGGGGAGGACGATCTTCACTCAGTCTACGGCTTTAAACATTAATCTCATCTAAAACACCCTCCTCGAAACACCCAGAATAATGTGTGACCGGCTACCTGGGTCCCCCACGGCCCAGTCAACTTGACACATAAAATTCGCCATCACAGAGTCTTTTATTTATTTTCTGTTTACTAGAACAGGTTCTGTGAATTCTTTTTGATTTTCACTAAAATTTGTGACTGATGTATTAGTTTTAATATTTAATCTTTCGCCTTTAAAAATGTATTTAAGTTGGATGCTACATGCCTAACAGATTTTACTGTAACTATTTCTCCTTTTTATTGTTTTCTAATCTGTTCTTTTAAATTTAAATTCTTACTTGATTCAACCTCTATCTCAAAGTTAATTTTTTTTAAAGATTTTATTTATTTGACAGAGAGAGACACAGCGAGAGAGGGAACACAAGCAGGGAGAGTGGGAGAGGAAGAAGCAGACTTCCTGCCAAGCAGGGAGCCCGATGCAGGCCTCGATCCCAGGACCCTGGGATCATGACCTGAACCGAAGGCAGATGCTCAATGACTGAGCCACCCAGGGGCCCCTATCTCAAAGTTAATTTTATAATTTTTATGTAATAAAGGTTACTTCCTAAACTCTGTGTCTAGTTAGGGTTAGAAAATTGGTCTGGAAGATTTATACTTTTTTTAATTCAAGATTTTTTTGCGGGTCTAAATTGGTAAACAGGATTTTTACAAGTGCAATGAACGAACAGAAAACACATTTCACTCAAGCTATTTGAAGTTCTGTATAGCACTAGGAAATTCGAGACGAGCATTATTACTTATCTTTACTTATGAAATTTGTTGTATTTTTAAAGAAATAAATTGAAATGTATTATTCTTAATAAGTTCTCTGCTTTTTAAGTAGTTTTTATTTTATATATGCGTGGGACTCATTCAGATTTCTAATTTTTTTCATGAATTTTTCTTTTCATTGTTACAAGATCCTTCTCTTTATTCTGGTAAGTGAATTAAGCTGTAAACTCCTCCTTATATATCAATATAGCCATTCCTGCTTTCTTGGTGATTGCAACTACATTTGAGTAATATCTTTTTAACTGTCTCTTTAATTTCAACCCAGACTTAATACTTCGTTCTTTATAAACAGCACAATATTTTCTAAACATGTAAATATTATAGTCTGCCCTTTAAGGGGAAGTACTCAAGCGCTTTAATGAATTTATTCAATTTTATTCTGTACATTTTACTTTGTATGCATTATTTATTTCTCTTTATTATTTTCTTTTTCCTTTTTTAAATGGCTTCATCAATTCTCTCATAATTTTTCCTTATCATTTACGCGACAATTATACTGAGCTTTTCCATCCTATTGAAGTTTGTGTCTTCTGTAATATTCGTACAAATTTCTCTAGTGTTACATAAAAAGAAGAAACTAATAGTTCCACGTAGGATAATTACATTTCCCATTCTCCTTCCTGCTCCATCTCCTCCCTCTTCTTCTTTTTCTGCCCAATATCCCCCAATTTCAAAGTTCTGCTGAGCTAGCTTTCTACTTTGAGTTCAGACATTTTTTTTTTAATTCTCCGCAGTTTCTCACATCTATTTTAAGAATTTCTTTTTTTTTTTTTAAAGATTTCATTTATTTATTTGACAGAGATAGAGACAGCCAGCGAGAGAGGGAACACAAGCAGGGGGAGTGGGAGCAGAAGAAGCAGGCTCATAACAGAGGAGCCTGATGTGGGGCTCGATCTAGTAACGCCGGGATCACGCCCTGAGCCGAAGGCAGACGCTTAACCTCTGTGCCACCCAGGCGCCCCTATTTTAAGAATTTCTATTTAAACCATTTATATTTTGCATTTCACTTTGCTGGTATTTAAAAATATATATATACTTTATTGCAGTTTTGCAAAGGCAAAGGCCAGAGACGTCAGTAAAGAAGACAGAGAAGTAAGTAAAGAATTAGATCAAAAGCATGTGATTCCTGCAGAATTCACAGAGTCCCTGTAGCCCCGAACACGAAGCTGGGACGAACCCTCCAAGTGAAAAGGCACAGCAGGGTGAGCGGCTATAACGCTCTAAGCTGTTCACTTCTTGCACATTTCAACCCTGCTTCTGGAGGGGAAATAGATGGAGTTTCTGATAGATCCTGGCCCTGGGATACAAAGGCAGGAGCATGGGATTTATAGCCACATAGATTTGGACTCAAATTATTCCTTTGCCACTTCTCAGGAGGTGATATCAGGCAGTCACTAGCCTCTGGAACTTAGTTTCCTATCTGTGAAAAGGAATTAATAACCATCTCCCATGATTGCTATGAAAACATGTAAGGCCACAGACACGTGAGGTGGGTATTGTTATGCACGCAAGTAACATTTGGGTCTCTGTCTTTCCCTTGGCCAGAAGTGTGTGCTGATACTTGCCTTAAGACAGTAAAACTTAATTTGAAATTCAAACCTCATATCCCTCCTGCTGGGAAGAGGAACAATTGGAAAAGTAACACCTCTCCCCTCCAGTCAAGCATGTCTGTTTCCATTTTTGTGTGCACTTTCTGTCTTTATCCAGATAGGCATAGAGGGGTGGAAGTACCCTGAACTGGCAGATTTGGGCCTCAAAAATATTCTTTTGGCTTTGAGAGGCAGCTATTTCTGCTTTACATCGTCCTAGTAAGAGATGCTTATAAATCACTGGAGTTTTAGATTTGAACCCAAGACGTACTCAACTGCAAAGTAAAACGAAAACTCAAGATAGCTCAAGAAAAAAATTAAATTTTCATTACTCTGGTATCTTAGAGTGTCTCTAGGCAATGCTAACCTCTTTACAAAATGATTTATTGCTTCACATGTCAGCTTGGGAAATATATATGTTTTTGGCTGAGAGGGACTTTTATTGAGCAAAAGGACCACGCTCTGCCTCCCACACTGTCACCCCCACCCCTTTTAGACCTCAGGTGTTGAATTTCTCCTTTCTTTCTTTCTTCCTTTCTTTCTTTCTTTCTTTCTTTCTTTCTTTCTTTCTTTCTTTCTTTCTCTTTCTTTCTTTCTCTCTCTCTCTCTCTTTCTTTCTTTCTTTCTTTCTTTCTTTCTTTCTTTCTTTCTTTCTTTCTTTCTTTCTTTTTCCTGGACATAATATTAAATGAAAGCTTGTTTCTCACATGTAATTCATCAAGAAGACTTAGTTTAACCTCACCTAATCAGTTATTGACTGAAACACGTTCTTGTCTCCCCTTCAAGAGGAAAGAAACGTGACATTTCGGTTAACCCTATGGCACCCACATTGTAAATAAATGCAGAGTCCTTGCATTTTTAAAGCTGTGCACCACATAGCCTTGCATTAGAATCCCTTCCTCCAGTCAGCTGTGCGATCTTCTCCTCGGGTTACCCAAATTACAGGGGTCCCTTGGCAAGCGTTCCTGCATCACCTAAAACTGGTTAGAAATGAAAATCTTCAGACCCCACCACAGACCTACAGAGTTAGAAACCCCGAAGTCTGTGCTTTCAGAAGTCCTCCAGGTGATTGTGATGGGAAAGTTTGAGAACCAACGGATTAGAGGACAAACCATTATATTTCTAGTGTTTATCTAAGAATAAGTGAAAAGGGCCTACAAAGCAGCAAACGTATTGCGTGGCACATGGTACGTACTCCCAAATGTTAGGTAGTAGCGTTGTTGCTGAAAACCACACGGAGACCCGCCACGCCTCCTTTCACACGCTGCAGGCTGGGAATCACTGATGTCAGCGGAAGAGGTGGAAAGCACTAGCCATTATTTCACAAATCAGTTTAAGTGTCAGTCATACAGGCTGCAGGAATCCAGGGATCCTTGTGAGGAAAGTAACAGTCTTAGATAGGAATTCCAGTCACTACCAGAACTGTATCCGCAAATTCTGGAATCAAAGTTACCTGGTCTCTCTGCTTAGGAAGTCATCAATTTGGGAAATCAGCTAGAATTCTCTTTGTCAAAAGAATGATCCTTACCTCTAGGGAAATTGTTGTTTCTTCTGAAAATGCAGACTATAACTAAAAGGCACATTTTGGGGGCTCCTGGGTGGCTCAGTCAGTTAAGCCTCCGACTCTTGGTTTCAGCTCAGGTCATGATCTCAGGGTCTGGGGTCCAGCCCTGCAACCGGCTCTGCACTCAGAGTCCGCTTGTCCCCCTCCCTCGGCTTCTTCCCCTCCCCACTCCCTCCTACCCGTTCCTGAGCTTGCGCTCTTTCTCTCCAGTAAATAAGTAAGTAAAACCTTAAAAAAACAAAACAAAACAAACAAAAAAAAACACGCTTTTTGGTACATTTCTGGAAGAAAATAAATGCAGGGCTGTCTTATTGAAAGGCTGAAGAAGCATTGGCCTGTGAACAGGAACTCGCGTTCTGTCACCAGGCCACTGGTAATTCACCCTCCCACAGCTGGTTTAGGGCTGTGGGGCTTCGGTCTCTTCCAGATTCCTGAACCTGATGGTGGGACTGGAATTAGCGCTTTGAACACTTGACTGCCTGGCTTGTCTTGTACGGACCGTGGCATTCCATTTAACTCCATCTTAATAGTAAATGTTTCTGAGGTGTAGACACCGCCCTACCCCAACACTGGCTTTTGCCAACAGAAAACCAGACTACTAGATTTCATTCGCTTTTCCATTTCTGCTTTTAGTTTTTGTAGCCTTTCAATTGGCTTTTTCTGCTTAAGAAAGTGTAGAGAAAAGGAAATAGATGGACAAACTGTTTTATTCATGAAGCTTTTTTAAGTCTTAATAAGAAAACAGTACTTTTGTTCTACCAATCCTTCTTCTGACAACCCCTCCCCAACCACTCTGTGTTTTTTCTCTATTCTCTAACTTGCCGCGGTTTTCAAGATTGTACAGTAAGGAAGAAATTCTACCCTTTCTCCATTTCAGGAATCCCTTCAATCTACAGAAGAAGAAGAATGAGACTCGTCACAAACCTGGGTGAGTAAGCAGCTCATATGTAAAATGAAGGGAAAAAATAAAAGGACGGGGTATCAGTAGTTGGCTTTATTTATAATTCACACACTGGCCATCTTTTCTTGTGAAAGAACACAGGGGGAAGAAAGGTAATGTCATTACTAATGAGCCTGTCACTTACCAAGAGCCCCCTGCAGGGACTGCCCTGTGGGGACAGCATGAGAGTGATTTCTCAACTTTCTTACTGGCTTTGAAAAGCAACCACTTCAGTTATTCCTCCATAAAAATCTTCTAGGATTAAGATAGGCAGGTCCTTTCAGAACCCTGCGCTCATTTTCCCTGGCTGCGACTAGCCTTTATCTCACCCAAAACCTGACATGGATACACTGTTCTCTCACCCACTGCCTGAGGCATCACGGATAGCCTCAGGGGTAGAAGCTTGGTGGCATTCAATTCTGATAGTAGCAAATTGTTTCTTGTGGAAACTAAAGCCTTCTGGGCTCCCCTGCCTGTCAGGAGAGCTCAGCCTCTCACGGGTTCCCTGAGCCAATTGCTTCTGAGAAGTTTCCAGATAAAAGGCAGAAGGCCCAAACCCAGCAGTGCCTGGACTTTACTGAAGGAAAGGAGAAGCTGAGCCATGCTGGGCTGAATTGTTTCCTTTCTGATATCACTTTTATGATTAAGAAGGATATATGTATCTATCATCTATCATCTGTCTATCATCTATCTATCTATCTATCTATCATCTATCTATCTATCTATCTATCTATCTATCTATCTATCTATCATCTCTATAGTGTTTCAAGCAGCCCTATAGACCTGGATATGTACCTCATAGAAACAAAGCTAGAAATTTGGTGAAGCCATTAGTCCTGAACTCAGTATCTCTCAAAGGTGATGTTTTCCCAACTTGCACTGTCACTTCCTTCATTCAGACTCCCATCCCCATTGTTTGCTTGGCTTAGTGAAAGGATCTCTCTCTCTCTCCTTTTAAAATATTCTATTTATTTATTTTAGAGAAAGACAGAGACAGACAGCAGGAGCAGGAAGGGGCAGGGGGAGAGGGAGAGAGAGATTCTCAAGCACACTCTGTGCTGAATGTGGAGCCCGACGTGAAGCTCGATCCCAGGAGCCTGAGATCTTGACCTGAGCTGAAACCGAGACTCAGAGGTTTAACCAACTGAGACACCCAGGGCCCTCAGTGAAAGGATCTCTTAACAGATCTCTAGGATTCTGCCAGTCGTTCTCAAATTCAAGTATGAACAAAATGTCCTTTGTAGAGCAGATTCCTGGATCTTGTTAAGAAATTGCATTCTTTTTTTTTTTTTTAAGATTTTATTTATTTATTTGAGAGAGAGAGAGAAAGCCAGCGAGAGAGGGAACACAAGCAGGGGGAATGGGAAAGGAAGAAGCAGGCTCCCAGCAGAGGAGCCTGATGTGGGGCTCGATCCCAGAATGCTGGGATCACGCCCTGAGCCGAAGGCAGATGCTCAACAACTGAGCCACCCAGGCGCCTCAAGAAATTGCATTCTTAACAATACCTAGGAAATGTGGAAATAGGGTCCCAAACCTCTTTTGATAAACATTACTAACTCTACTTCTCTCCATTCTTCTTCTGGTGCCAGAGCATTCATTCTACGGTGCAAACTTGACCATGTCAAGCGTCCACCAAAAAGATAAAGTCCCGATGCCTTGGAGAATAAAGCCAAGGCCCTTAGCTAGCAGTAGTACCCATCTCTATATGTAGCTATGTATGCTTGCCTGATCATTTCCCAGAAAGTATTTAAAGTACACAACAAAGGTATCTATTCTATAACAAGATAAAGAAATGACAGTTGTGGAAATCTTTACAAAGAAAAATGTAGGAGGGGAAAATAAGATGAAACCAAGAGTAAGAGTTGTGGGCCCTGTAAATAGCTATGAGTGGGCCCCAACTTTCGTTTCAAACAGTCTAGAGAAAATGCAGAGACCTACATGATTGGCTAAATAAGTCATGTTTTCCAGGAGGGAAAAATAGATCTGGCTAATGAAGAGAACTATGGCTCGTCTTTATACTGAGACCAGAGAGAATTTGTTCTTGTGGGGCCTGAGAAAGTGGACACCTTGCAATATATCCTGATAATAAATATAGCACGATGTTTTCTAGGGCTATTTCTTATGTTCTTACATGTTCATCAGTGGTATAATGCCGGACATGAAGCTCGGCTCTATAGATGCCTTGAAGGGATGGGGTGTTTGCACCTCTGTTTTAATCAAAGGATAAATTTTAAAGTGTCTGGAGTAGAGCTCTTCAAAATTTACTAGGAGCGGTGCATGAGTTAAGCAAATACGATATTAAATTGTAATCTAAGAGCTGTAAATATTATCTCCCTCTGCTGAGCCTTAGGTAAGTCTTAGGCAGCAATAAATTCCAGGTTGTACTAAAAAAAAAAAAGTCTGAGGTGCAGCCCTTATACAATGTCGTCCAAACGTTCGTAAACATACTTTAATAGTTCCGAGGCTGGGATGGGATTGCCATGCTTTTGTGAAAACTGAGTAGTCCAACAACAAGGAAACAGGCTTGAAAAGCCCTCCCCTGAGGTGGGCCAAGGCGGTGGGAATAATTATACTTAAAAAGTAGTGTTCGGTCTTCCCCAGCCCAGAGACTAAGAAACAACCAGTTCCAGAGTTAATCTGGAATCTCTGTAAAGTTAGAACAATTTGATGGCCTGTGGAGAGAATGGTTATTCTCATTTTGTGGTAAGAGAAATGATGTAGTTCAGTGAGGAAGGGACAAAGCTGGGACTCAAGCCCAGATCTAATTGCCTGCTAAGTCCATCTCTGTAACCTCCATATTATACGAGCTTTTTTCCAAAAAGACCTTTCCTTCCGATCCTGATTCCCATGCTATGAGGGTAGATCATTAATGGGAGGACTCCATATTGACCCTATTCCTCTAGTCCATAACCAACTGTTCTCTGTAGAACCAAAGGCTGGAGGACTTTGGCACCGAGCATGAGGACTTCGTAGCTTGGCTCCTGCTCCCTATCCAGTCACTTCCACGCATGCACTCTAGTCTCAAGCATTTCAAACCACCTTGCGGTGCACTTTCTCAGCTGTACCTCGGCAAGCCATCTAATCCATGGAGAATTCTTTCTTCATCTCGTGATAGCCAGCAGTCTCCTCCTCCCCCTTGAAGTCTCATTTCAAATACATCATCTGCTTTATTGCATATAGGATAATAGGCTTGATATAAAAGTAAGACGCAGGTGTTTGTCTGGGTTGTCTTTAATCTATAGCACGGTGGGCTGAAGGCAGCTGTAGTACATTGCTTGAATGATTACAGTCTTGAAATATCTCAGATGAGTGACATGAGTGACGTCAGTCAGGGAGTTGCTATCCATGCAGTGATTTTCAAGCATAGCGACCTTAAAAAAGGTCAATGTTCTAACTGCATCGTAGAAAATTATATCAGACCCTCAGGGACCCAGGCATTAGTATTATTTTTTTTACATCAGAGGATTCTGAGGTATCCAGAAGGAACCAAAGGTTCCACCCGCTGCTGTTATTCCAAGTGGCCTAAAATGCAAACCCCTGGTCTTGGGGAAAAGCATACAGTGGCGGGCGAGCAGCAGCGGGATAACAGAATGGCTCTGCTCCCATATTCTCAAGAGCCTGAAATCTCTCTTACAGCCCACATGTAGATAAAGACAGGAGCTTAATTTTCAAACTCTGGTAACGGTAAACTTTATATTAGGGAGCTCATCTGGTTTCAGATGCAAAGAAGAAAAGCCCAGAAGCTGAGTCAGAGATCCCAAAGGGCAAGAGAGCCCCATCCCCTTCTGGTAGGCGCAGGGAGACGTTTCTTCTAGACAGCCAGCTACAAGAGAAAATACAGCAGATGTAGTTTGCTTTGAATAAAGATCACACATCCTCTTTAATCACCACCTTTGCTTTTTATGAAGTGAGTGTAAATTATTGTCAGTTTCATCATTTGTAATCAGAGCCTGAAACAGATGCTGAAGGTTTAGTTTAAAATGATATGTGTCTCTTATAACAACCTGCAATATGCTCTCCAAGGACTACTTACCTTCCACATTCCATAAACTCAGTACACGGGAGTTTATTCTTAAGAGCGTTTGAGGTAAATTAAGCACAATGAATGCAACTTTCTTTAGAGATAACATTTAGTGGAGTTATTATCAGGCTCACTATGTCTGCTTTGAGTGGGCATTTGCCTTAATGACTTTGTTTAACAAGCTTTCATTTCCTTGCTTATGTGATTTAAAGTGCTCTTGGAACTATTTGTCCTTAGGAGTTTTACTACCAACACGTGGCAATGACAATTTGGCTTCCTTTCTTTTCTCTCTCTTTCTCTCTCTCACTTTTTTTTTTTTTTTACAAAATTAGTGTCTGAGAATAATATTTATAGTTTCAATACCAAGAAGAATGGTAAAATTCTTAAATTTCTCCGAGCATGTTTAGCACTGTCTATAGTCTGAAGCTAGGAGCTAGGAATTAGAATTAGGAATCCATAATAAAAGACTCCGCCATCCACACAGGAGTTGCTCTTTCCGTTCATGAGACCATCAGAGGTGTCCAGAGTGTAAGCGTGCGGTCCTCAGGAAACGATGGTTAAGCGAATGAATATGCACAACGAATAAATGGAGGTGCATACCTACTTCATTCTCTAAATGAGTCAGAAAAAAATACATATTTTGAAAATAAAGCGGTGTGGGTACCTCTGGGGAAAGGGAACCAAAAGCAAAATCAGGGAAGGGGATCAAAGAGGATTTTAGTCTGATTTGTAAAGCTTTGGATTTAAGACAAGAAGAATATGTAATATGTATGTAATATGTACACTTATTTGTGTAACTAAAAATGAGCTTTTAACAAAGTGAAGACTAGAAGGAAATAGCATTTAAAAAAAAGAAAAAGACAACAGAAAACTTAAAATCCATATGTAAATGATTAAATTCTAGACTTCAATAATAACAATAAGAACATGAGAACCAAGGGAATCTCAAGAATTAATCAACAAGAGGCAGAATTCAACAAAATAACTTAAAAGGAATTTTTAAAAGAAAATTTATTTAATTTTGAAAAGACTTTTTAATTTTGAAAAATTAGAAATTTATTATAAAAATTAAACAATATACTAGATACTAGTACAATTTTGATTCAAACACCAATTTTTTAATTTCTTAATTATTTTTATTTACTTATTGGTGGAATTTTCATAATTTCTTAAGTTCTAAGTATACTTTTCAGACCTTGAGTCATATGAGGCATATATATACTTCTGCTCTCCTTGTCTTTTGAAAAAATTACAGACCAGATTATCAAAAAAAAAAAGGATAGTTTTACTATTTTATATTGAAATCATTCTTTTACTGAGATTTTATATGTATCCCCCCATTAAGGAAAGTATGTGCTCTGTTTTATTTCATAAAACAACATTTGCTGGACAGAGATCATAACTGATTCAATTGATTCATAGGAAATACGAGATGTGAGATGCCAAGGACTCGGTTATGGACATTCCCGTTATGGACATTCCTGTCCCTCCTCACCAATTCATATGTTGATACCCTAACCCCCAGTGTGACTCTATTTGGAGATAGCTTGCTCTCTCTTTCTGCGCACGTGCAAGGAAGCAGTCACACAAGCATACAGGAACAAGGTTGCTGCCTTCCAAGCAAGAGAAGAAGCCTCAGAATGAAATCTACCAGACCAACCATTTTGATCTTGGATGTCCAAGTCTCCAGAGCTGTGAGAGATAAATTTCTGTTGTTTAAGCTACCTGGTCTATGGTATTTTGTATGGCAGTTTCAGCAGTTTCACATGAGGGGCCTACTCGCTTCTGCCACTAGGAAAAGGACATGTCAGGTCCTTGCCAATGACTCATTTCTCCCCATGTAGTGGGTTGAGTGGTGGCCCCTCAAAAGATATGTTCATATCTTACTCTCTGGAACCTGTGAATATTACCTTAAATAACAAAAGAGTAAATATTACCTTATATGGTCACACATGTAATTAAGTTAAGGATCTTGACGTGAGGAGATTATCTGGTATTATCTGGTTGGGCCCTAAATACCATCACCAAGTGTACTGATAGGAAAGAGGCAAGGGAGATAACACAGAGGAGGAGGCAGTGTGACCAGGGAGATGGGAGTGATCCAGCCCTAAGTTAAGACATCCCATCCTTAATGTTTTTCTGAAATTCTTCTGAAATACAAAAAAATGAAATAAGAATAAAATATAAGAGGCTTATCTATTGAACAGGAGGAGGAAAATAATTATATGCAAATGATATGATTTTTCACTTAGAAGTTAAAGTAGAACTTACTGAAAGGTTCATAAAGGGAGGCAATTAAGACTATGTTTAAACATATAAACGACTTTATATCATCTATAATCAATTAAAACAAATAAGTCATAATAAAATGTTGACAACAATATGAAATATTTAAAATCAACTATCATAAGAGCTCTTTGGCACACAAGAAAAACTAAAACCTTATTGAATAGAGACACAGACCATGTTTCTTATTAGCAAAACAATATTTCAAAGAAATAAATTCATTTCAAATTAATGTTTTGGTTTAATGTAATTCTAATCAAATCTTAGCTATATTTATTTTGACTTTAGCACAATATCCATTTGAAAGAATAAATAAACAAGAAAGGCTAAGGAAAAAACTAGTATTATAAAGATTTAAAATCAAAAGTGTACAATACTGGTAAAGAAATCAACAGATAAGTAAAACAAAATAGATAACTCTATCATTCATATTAATTTTTTTGTGATAAAGGAAACAACTGTTAGAGAATGAGAGGACTTTTCATCAAATGGTCGCAGACAATAGATGATTATTTAGAAAATTACAATAACTGATTTTTAGTTCCTATCATACATGAAAATAAATCCTGAACTTATACTGAAAAGTTTATATCCAAAATTATATTATAAAATTCTACACACAATTTAAATGAGCATTTTTCTGATCTCTGAATAGAGAGGGACTTCCTTAACATATACATATATTTTTTTAAAAATCATAAAGGAAAATATTTATATTTTTCTACATAAAAAAATTATATTTTCTACATAATTTTCTACATAAATTTTTGTTTATAATAATATTGATGAAAATGGAAAATAAATTAGGACAAATTTTTATAGAGTTGATGGATATAGATTTTATTCTTAATTATGTAATGGAGATGTTATTTTTATCCTTATTTAATTCTATTTCCGGTTATTAGCACTTCACCTAAATGCTCAGCCATGAATTTTGAAATCTTAGGGGACAAAAGGAGATATTCGATAAAGAAAGGACCTTTCCTGGTCCTGGTTCAAGACACTGTGGGATGGCAAAGAAGATCCAAATGGTGAAGAAAGGTAGACTTTTGAATTGTTGATCCCTATCTCCCACCCTATCCCCACATCCGCTGGGTCTACTTCTTGGGGAGCTGATTTTAAAACATCCAGAAAGTTAAGGAGTAGGCTATGTGGAGAGTGGCTGGCCTCCCCACATACTGATAGGGGGCCGGTAACTGCCATGTGCCAGGAAAAGAATTACATGTGGGTACTTTTCATCATGATACTGGACTAAGGGCTCAGCAGCATCATTAGACAGTGAGAGAGAACCTCAGGAGTGCTTTTGGGTCCCACCAGCTTGTGCGTGTCAAGCAGGCAACACCTGTTGAGGAGATGAAAAATTACTTGGATCTAGGTGGGCAAGGATTTAGAAATGCGAGGCAAATGGCCAGATTCAGGGACTCCCATGAAGGGTGCCGGCGCATTAGCTCAAACTGCTAGATGGGACCGGATCACCGCTGGCGGTCACTGGTCCAAGGACAAAACAGTGGAAACATTCTCCCGTGGAGACCAGGGAGGATTCTGAGAAGTCAGGGCCCATCCGAGGACTCCGTCCCCTCTGAGGCCATGAGATCACAGAAGGTAGAGAGCAGAAAGGGAAAATGACTTGTGACGATCAGAGTGTTTGTAGGTGGAGTAAGGGGCTTATGATCTCTTAGGAAGAGATATACAGATACACGGATTGTATTTGCAACGGGAGCAAATTTCTGGCCTAATTCCATGTGCGCCCTATCTGTATGGTTCTAAAGACAAAAGCATTCCCCTCCTCTGGAAGGGAATCACTGAGGGTTTGGAATGAGGGCTAGACCTGTTATGATGATGTTCTTCCTTCTTTACTGCTCTATCTCTTCTTTTCCACTTATCTCTTGTCCTGGAAGGGAAGATTTTTCCATCCTCTTTGTCATATCCTCTAGCTATGGTAACAAACCCTCTGGATTACCTCTCACGTGGAGGGCGACAATGGGAATTCTCTCCAAATTCCAGGCAATAAACATCGGTTCTCCATCCTCCAGGTGCACCTAACTGGGCGCTCTGGGGTATGAAAAGGAAATAGGGATCTCTGAGGATGAAAACAATTTGATTTACTAGCTTCTAAATATTATCTCCATCAAAAGTAGTCTTAAAGAACTCATGCCAGCTAATAAGAACCCCCCAAAAGAAAAATCAGAAAAAGCTCAGTAAGAAATCCTCAAAAGAAGAAATAAACATTATATAACATTAAAGTTCACCAGTAATCAAAGATATACACATTTAAAAGCACAAAAGCTTATTCACTTGGCAATTAAAAGAAGATAGTTCCCCATGTTGAAGAAAATGTCTTAAAAGAGTATTTTTAAATAATGCTGCTGGTAATGTCAATTTGTTTAAAATTTCAACAAATCAATTTGATAGTAAATTTTGTATTCTCCAAATTATCTGCTTAGATCAAGTATTTTTTTGTGATTAGGAAAAATAGTAAATATGCTTTTAAAACAAAGCTAAGTAACTGTCTCTGGCATCAATCACTATTGACCATAGTTGCCTATGCGGGGTTGGTATATCTTCTCCCTGACATTTCACACAGTCCTTATCTATGTCCAGCAGGCATTTACATCAGTAACAGATGACAGGCAGCTCAAGGAACGGGGATGGCGGGATGGCGTGCTGAGCGTTTTAAGTAGCTCTCAGTTTTCTGCTTCAACTGAAATTCTATGTAGAGTTTTTCAAACATGTATAAATAGTGAAACACAAAACAAAACAAAGCACTGAGATAAAAATAATTACAGTAAAATTATTTTTCAAAGAAAATTTAAAGGTAGCAAAGGAATAAATGATAACAAACAGGCAAAAATCTTTTCCTTAAATACAGAGCGATGGGTTGCACAGACAAAAAGTTCATGAAGCAAATTTTATAAAAGGACCTAACAACAGCAGTGCCATGAGAAATGTTCAAAATGAAGATGAAATCCCAGATTAAGGTGGCAAATGTTCAAGTGAATCACTGTCCCTGTGACAGGTGACTTCCTAGGGACTGCACCAACGTCTTAGGAAAGCAATCAGAGGTCCCTTCTCTCTTCAATTCCACCTCTCTTCAATTTCTTTGACTAGGGAATTGTTACAAACAATAAAGGATTCAGAAAGACTGCACAGAACCACTATCTTCGTGTCTCTAACCTTTCCCAGAAAAGCTGAGATTATATAAATGTGTGTGTGTGTACATATATATTTAAATTAACATTGAAAAAATATGTTTTCTTTCTCTGGACTCTTATATTTTTTTATTTGATTTGATTTATTTATTTGCCAGAGGGAGAGAGAGTAAGCATAACCAGGGGGAACAGGAGGCAGAGAGAGAAGCAGGCTCCCCACTGAGCAAGGAGCCTGATACAGGACTCGATCCCAGGACTGCAGGATAATGACCAGAGCCAAAGGCAGATGCTCAACCGACTGAGCCACCCAGGCGTCCCTCCCTGGGCTCTTATATAAAGCTAATGAAAGGAGTCCTATGAAAAAAAAGTGTATGTTTATCTGCTTTGTAAAATGTGACCAAGAGAACTGTTTCCAGAGCTGGATTCCTTTAAGCTCAATGAAGAAGTATTCTTTCTCTTCCGTGTTTTTCTTTTCTCTTCTCTGTGTTTTTCTATAAGACTTTAAAATCTTTTGTTCTGTAGCATAGGATTTTACTGAAGGAAAGAGTGAGAATGAAAAAATATTTTATTGTCAAACTTAAGAAATATTTGCTACAAATCCTTTATGTACAAGATTAGCGCACAGGATGCTGGAGAGCTCGTCAACACCTGTATTTTTCCGGCGAGAACTCAGGTGCTCAGAAAGCATGAGCCACTCTGGAGATTACACAGCTGGTCAGTGCCAAGACAAGATCTCACCAGAGCTTCTGACTGTAGCTCACCTGATTGCGTTACTAGCCTAGGGATCTCTGCTAGGCAGCAAGAACGATGTCTTTTGTTTGATTTTTCAGATTGCTGGCAAGGATGTGCATGTTACATATGACTTTTAGAGGGGTCTAATGAAGGGGAGGTTTAAAGTACATATATAGTGTTTCAGGTCATACACTGGTCTTCCCCAGTTTCTCCATTTCTCTGTCCTAAGACCAGGGATTTGCCATGATGTCTGCTACTTGAAGACACTGATGCTGGTTGCAACTTTATATTTCATGCAAGTTTGTGTCATTTGATGGATGGAGATTTTGGGAGAAAAAACCATTTCAAATGAATTCAAATCTTTCTGTGACTTTTTCTCAGCACACATCACTTAACATCTATTATTGCATGAGATAATACGGATAAGAAGGCTTAACTCAGTGTCTATTGAACAGCTATCAGTGAAGCTGATTGATGATGCCATGCATTTCTTTTATAATTCTGATTTTTCTAGTAGTCCTGGGATTTTGGAATCTTCCACAGTGTTCTTTGTCCACACCAGTAAGTTCTTACAATATAACTCTTAAAATTCCAGGAGGATTGGGGAAGATTATCTTATTGTCTACTGATACGTCCCAAGCATGTATAACAGTGGCAGGCACAGTGTAGTCTATCAAGACATAATTCCAAATGAACAGATGGATGAGTGTGAATGGAGGAACCATGCAGGAACAAAAACCATGGGTCTAGCTCTGATCCTTGAAGCCTGAGCTCACGCAGCCACCCAGGTTGGTGAAGATGGAACCTATTATTAGGGGCAAGAAGTCTGATTAAGAAGTCTGGGTAAGTCTCATAGCTTGTGAGGGGTGTTTCCTTTCACAGTGTTAGGAGAAGGTAGGAAGATGAGAAATGGTAAGGATTTCTGTGACATTGCTTCAAGTATGAGAGTTTTTCAGATTAATTCCTCTTCTAGTCAAGATGACCTGTGCTATATTTCAGGCTGAATTTTTTCATGGATAATAGTTTAGGAAGAATTGAATACCGTTGGCCTGGAAGCCAACAATACATTTGTTACGGATTCATTGAGGGGAAGCTCCGATGGATCTTGGGCAATTTCTCTATCAGGTGGCATTAATTTTTTTCATTTCTTTTCCATTTCATTTTTTTTAGAGGAAATCTTCAGGGAACAGAGATGTTATTATTTTTTAATTAATGGTATTTAAAGGGTGCCTGGGTGGCTCGGTCGGTTAAGCATCTACCTTTGGCTCAGGTCATGATCCTGGGGTCCTGGGATCAAGTCCTGTATCAGGCTCCTTGCTCAGTGGGGAGCCTGCTTCTCCCTCTGCCCCTCCCCCATACCCCCACTCTTGCTCATGTGTGCATGTGTGCTCTCTCTCTCTCTCTTTCTGAAATAAATAAATACAATCTTAAAAAAAATAAATGAAATGGTATTTAATTTACCAGTGTGGATCAGATTATTTAGAAATGAACTTTAACAAGTAATAGTTCTAGATCCTTGCCTTAAGATAACTTAAAGAGTAATGGCTAGATTTACTAAGCTAATTTGAATTCCTTGAGTTAATTAAAAATCTGTTATTAACAGATGTTATTAGGAAAAAATTTCTAATTTCAATAAACGTTTCTAAGCACTAATTTTTTTTTAAAGATTTTATTTATTTATTTGACAGAGATAGAGACAGCCAGCGAGAGAGGGAACACAAACAGGGGGAGTGGGAGAGGAAGAAGCAGGCTCATAGTGAAGGAGCCTGATGTGGGGCTCGATCCCACAACGCCAGGATCACGCCCTGAGCTGAAGACAGACGCTTAACCGCTATGCCACCCAGGCACCCCTCTAAGCACTAATTTTGATTTCCCCCCAAACCTCTGAGATTATAATGGTGAAGATATGATCTGTGTTATGGATCTTTATAAAAGGTAATGGTGTAGGGAGAATGCTATCCATGAAAATATAATGTGAGCTACAAATACCGTCATGTAATTTTAAATTTTCTAGTAGTCACATTAAAACAAGATGAAATTGGGGTGCCTGGGTGGAGCAGTCATTAAGCGTCTGCCTTCGGCTCAGGGCGTGATCCCGGCGTTCTGGGATAGAGCCCCACATCAGGCTCTTCCGCTAGGAGCCTGCTTCTTCCTCTCCCACTCCCCCTGCTTGTGTTCCCTCTCTCGTTGGCTGTGTCTCTCTCTGTCAAATAAATAAATAAATAAAATCTTAAAAAAAAAAACACAAGATGAAATTAATTTTAATCATGTATTTCATTTAACCTAGATACCCAAAATATTATTGTTTCAACAGTTAATCCTCAGAAAACGATTTGTCTTAGTCTGTCTGGGCTGCTGCAACAAAATGCCATAGACTGGGTGGCTTATAAACAATAGACATTTTGTCTCATAGTTCTAGAAGCTGGAATTCTGAGATCAGGTTGCCATCATGGTCTGTCAAAGGCCTTCTCCTGGGCTGCAAACTTCTTGTACCTTCACTTAGTGGAAGGGGCAAGAGAAGTTCTGTGGGGTCTCTTTAATAAGGACACTAATCTTATTCCTAAGGTCTCTGCCCTTCAAATACCATCACACTGGGCCTTAGGATCTCAACATATTTATGTTGGAGGGACACAAACATTCAGACAATAGCACTATGAATGAGATATTTTATATTTTTTAGTACTAAGTTGCCAAAATCTCATTTTGGACTAGTCACATTTCAAGTACCCACAAGCCACCGATGGCTGGTGGCTACACTGACAGGTAACACAAGTGGGGAAGTGACCCATGAAAGTGAAAGATTTTGGAGTTGGGCAGTTCTGCATATAAATCCTGGTTCAATCATTTTCTACCTACAGGACACTGAAGAAATTTAAACATTCTAAGTGCCAGTGCCAGCAACTATTAAGTGGGAATAATTTAAGCTCGAACATTTTTGTGAAGATTAGAAATAATATATATGAAACATCTACACCAGTGCTGGGAACTCAAGGGCTATTACTTCCTGAGGAAAGTCAAGTTTCTGGGCTTCAAACATAATTTCTGTTAAATGTAGCTTCTATTACCATCATTGCTTTATTCCTTTGAAATTGCAGGAAAATTCTCTTAACTTCCTTTACCAAGAAGTCAATATTGCATTGATATGTGGAATGAAGCTCCTGATTGTGGATGTCTGAAAGGTGACCTCATTAGCACATGATAAGAGAGATAATACTGTTGTCACTTACTGTTAAATATGCATTTTTCATGCGGCAGCTCACCTTCCACATTCTAAATCACAAGAAAAATGACAGGTGATAGATTTATTTTGTTGGGGGATACTATCTTTATTAGAAGCGACACAATGCCTTGGTAAAATAATAGGATTCATTCTGGACTAAATTCAAACATTGCTATGCACTCTAAAAATTCATTTCCCTTTGTTTCAATTCAAATGCATACCTCAGACATTGCAGTCTAGATATATAAGCCTCATTCCTTCTGACCACCATTCTCAAGGAGACCAATTCTGGATTTCTCCAGAAGAAGAGCGTGAATATACACTTACAGAACCGGTAGGAGCAGACTCTAGAAAAAGAACAGACTGAAGATTTAGTTTGAAAATGTAATGGCAAAAGAGGGCACATTTTCTAATCATACTTGATCACCAGCCGGCTTGGTCTACATGATAGCATGGTAAAGCAGCTGATAAAATGGATTATTCTATGATGCTTTTTAAACCTTGCAAAGTAGTCTCATGTTAATCTCGCTTAATCAGAAAATATTTATATATAGGGATAAGCATTAACTGAATTATGGTAAAACTGGCTTGTTGAGTCAGCATTACCCAGTTAGCTCTATGCAGAGGAGAAAAGTGTCTATGGGCCCACAAAGGCAGATGACATTTTAGAAAAGTCCACCATTGTTATATGATGATAATTCAAAGGAAATAGATTTTTCGATGACTTTTGGACAGACTCAGCTGAAGGGAATTTAAGGTCAACAACTTAGGTTTTAAAATGGACACTTGCATGTTACATGCTTCATTAAAGTTTACATTTAGGAGCTTTTTCTTTCACGGGAAAACACAGAATTATGCAATCATAGCCCAGGCCACTCCAGCTTCCTCACCTTATAGGTGAGAACCAGAGAAAGGAAATAGCTTCTCCATAAGGGAATGGCTTCTCCATAGTGATAGCTAGGGAACAGGACGGTGTGAACCCACGTAGTCTGACCCCTAATCCAGGAATCCCCTCATGGCAGGAAGTTGCCTCTAAGGAAAACGATACGCAGGCTGGGGTGGGAGGTAGCTGAGCAGAGCTGGTGGGATATTTCTGGGCATCTTATCCCTTTGGCTGAATGTGTTCACACATAAAGTGAAAAAAATAATTAAATTACACTTTATTTTCAAGTACTAGAAAGCTTCAAACCGAGCTATGAAAATTAAGGGTATTTTGCAGCGGGCGGGGGGGGGGGAGGTGTGATTTATTCAAATAATTATTTCAATGCTATGCTTTATTTTGACTAGAGATGCCATTGTAATATTTTCAGTCTGACTTTCGTTTTCAATTGTTTTGTTATTCACGGATCATGGGCAGAGGAAGACAAGTCGTTACTACTGAAGCATCTCCAGGAAATTCTTCTGGGCAATTAAGCAGCCATTTCCTCCCTCATGAATTGCCGCAAAGCCACACTGCTTAGGGAATGAATTAGATGAACACTGGTTAAGAAAATCACCAGCTGTCATTCTGGAAGTCTCAGAAGGAATATGTGCTCTCTGTATCATTACTTCATTCTGGGGTTCACAGATTGACCGTTGCCTTACAAAGAGGTTGCAGGAGTGGATTCTCTCACCTTGCTCTGGCCTCAGGCAGATGCTTCCGCTGCACCACGGCCTGTGGTTCCGTTGAGTTTTCTTGTATGCAGGTGTCAGCCCAAGTCATAGGAAGTTTATTTTACCAAAGCAAATGACAGAATGCAGAAAATGCAGACCTTTTTCAATGCCTTACAGCTAAGGAATAGGGTAAATATAAAAACAAAAACACAAATGCTTCTATGCTTAAAAATACAAAAGGGAAAGTTAGAACGAAATTTGTTACTTAAGTCTTAAGGCTGATAGAACGAAATGAAAGATTGAGTCTGATTTCAGTGGTGGCTTTTTACTTTGCTGACGGCAAAATCAAGGCAACCACGGGGGTCAAAGTAAAGAAACTGCTCATAAGTCAACCAGCATCGTGTACCCTCAGTAAGAGCATTAATGATGCAGAACAGTTTAAGGTTTCAGAAGAAATTTCCTTACCATTTCCGTAAGAGAGACAGCACGCACCCAATTTCAATTTTCTTATCAACATGGCATTATCTCCATGCGCAGCTATTTCTTTCATTGTTGGCAACACCTCTGAGCCCATATCCTCTGTTAGGCACTTCTTCAGCAGTGCTTATTGGATCCTCTCGAGGCTCTCTAGGTCATCTGCCATTTAGATCCTTTAGATCAGTAGGATTACGGTTGGTCAAAACCAGATTTTGTAGATGCGATGTCCCTTCGTGGCAATCTTTAATCTTTTAAAGCTATAAGACTGGATCATTACACCTCCTTGTTCATTTAGCCCTTCTCAAGATTCTGGGACTCTTCTTGCCTATAAAGAAGGAGGAAACACAAGAATACCAAAGTCAAGAGCTCTTTAGAGTCAGTACCAAGACTCTCTAATTCTATCTCAAATTCCAGTTCCTGAAGAGTGGGAAGGACCGGCTAACCACTCACTGGGGCCCAGTCTTCCACCTTCTGGGCACACAGCTAGATCACATTCCCGTTGTCTCTGCCATGGCTAACGTTCCATTTCCCAGTTAGCTTGGGTCATGCTACTGAGTTCTGGCCAGAGGAGTATGATTGAAGTTATGTGTGTCACTTCCCATCCCTGGTTTATGAAAATCTCTTACTCAGAATCCCTTCGTTCAACTCCCCCTCTCTTGGCTGCTCTGTGTGGATGGGCATGACAACCTTGAAATCCTCGTGATAAAACTGACAGTCTTAAGATGGAAAGAGTATGGGTTTCTGAATCACTGCGTGAAGGGGAGACACTCATCAATCAGAAACATCCATCTAAAAGCTAAGTGAAAAATTAAGTTCCTTTATGAAAAACCACTAATATTTGGTGCTTTATATATTACAGTAGTTATGATTACTTTATATAAAACCATGACATGCATACTCTTGCAATAAATTCCAGTACTAATAACCTAGTCTCTGCCTTGTCCCTGTTTGCCAGCCCTCAATCTGTTACTCTGAAGGGCCCTGCCTTCCCTCTCCATCCTTCCAGAAATTGAGCTCTGCTTGGGAAACCTGTTCCATGTAACCAGGAATTGGATGACCTTCTAGTTCTAGGTTTGGACTAGAACTGGGTGCTCTCTTCAGGAATGCCATCTACTCTTTCAAGATTCTACTGCACACCCTGCCCTCTGGATTCCTTTTCTGCATGCCTGACTCTAAGAGGGTTACAACCTTCTTAGTTCTGGTTATTACCATCTCCTTATGATCATATAAGCATTTCACATTTTTAAGGTTTTCCTGCTGTGGAAGAAATAGAATCTATGCTATGCTCTAAAATTAAACTGGCAGAATTGTTTATTTTAACTAAAAAAAAGCATATACAAGGAAGAAGTTGTTTCAGATAGTTTTCAAAGTGGAATAAAATTACAATCTTTTAAACTTATTGAATAGATTACATTATGTTGAATGAAATCATAATTAACATTTAATTATTCTTTAGCATTTAATTATTATAAGGTTATTGAGGAGATTTTAGCTTTATATGGTAAATAACTATAATTTTAAGTAAACAAATACAATTCTTTTTTTTTAAGATTTTATTTATTTGACAGAGAGAGCACAAACAGGCAGTGCTGCAGGCAGAAGGAGAGGGAGAGGGAGAAGCAGGCTCCCTGCTGAGCAAGGAGCACGATGCCATGCGGGGCTGGATCCCAGGACCATGGGATCATGACCTGAGCCGAAGGCAGATGCCTAACCGACTGAGCCACCCAGGTGCCCACAAATGCATTTCTAATGAACATCTTGATAAATGAAGTTTTCTATAACAAATATCCAGGCTTTCAATATCATAGGTTGTGGCTAACCCCTTCATGTCCAGTGCTTCCAGGCTTCTGGAAACGGTGTCCTTGCTAGCCCCTCCTACGCTGGATTAGGACTGGCCTTGTCTACTCTAGAATACAGCAGAAAGGATTCTTCTCACCTGCTAAGCCAATGTCCCAAGAAGCCTTACAGTGTCTGCCTTGCTTTCTTAAAATACATATCCTGGGGGAAGCTATCCCCAAAAAAGAAGTCCAACAATGATGAAACCCTCATTCCTTCTTAGGTGAGGAAGACCTAGCTGGCCATGTGGAAGGGCTGCTTGGAGAAAGAGAGCTGATCTTGCCATTTCAGCTGGGGTTCCAGACATGTCTGGACATTTCTGACATCTAGCCTCAGGCACCATCAACTGAAACCAGCAACAGCTGCCCTCACAACCGCAAGAGAAACGCTAGCTAAGATCTGCCCAACTAAACTCAGCCAATACAAAGAATCACGAGAAATAATAATAAATCATTTTAAGCTACTGAGTTTTGAGGTGGTTTGTTACACAGAAGTGGATAAATGGGTAACAGGCCAAAAGTTCTTTGAAAATATGAAAGCATACTTATGAATATTGCAAAAATTCTTTACTATTAGGTAAATCCTGGTGTTTTTATTCCTTCTCTCTACATGAGTGTTGAATAAATTGGGGGGGGGAAAACAGCAAATGAAACCAGTGTATCACCTTCACTATTAATAAGGGGAAGTTGCATGGAAGCCTAATGAGTTTCCCGACACTTAACAGCTAAATCATCAGATTTACCTACCCTGTCATAGGCAACTACACAGACCAACCATCTCCGCCTACGGGGGCTTCTGGGGAAGTTTCATGGCACAGAGAACAGAAGAGAACTTGCAGGCAGGTTTGCTTCAAGAGGAACAAAGAGGACTTTTTCTTCCCAAGGTACCAGTCGGATAAGTCGCTTACCTCACTCAGGGTTAGGTCAAACAAAGGGCACAGAGAGTCCTGGTGTTCTACTAATTCATTCCTTTCCCATGGAAGGACAACTAAGAGGGCGGAAAAAATTTCCCTCTAACAGTAAACAGATTTGATAAAAACTGGCTATGAATAAGTATAGATGTAATTGAAATTTTTGACGTAAAAGTATATAAATATTTTCTTATTGCCGCCATTTTCTTTTTAAGCAGAATCATGGCTAACTCAGTGCTTTACACCCTCAAAATAACTTGTGACAATTCCTTTGCTTCAATTTTCTAATTAATACCTTTGAAACTTGTGTCTAGGGTTTTATTTATAATTTTATCCAGGCAACACCCAAGATCTGGGGCTCATAATTTTTATTTCCTTATTTCCCATCACCAAATGTAAACATGGTATAACAAATGCAAATAATGAGTTACAAGAGCTTCTGAATCTTCCAAAATTCTTACCACCTTAGATCTGTTTTATAACTCCAGGACACTTAATCTCCATAGCATAAATACATTTCAGAAAGTTCGTGGGAGTGAGGGAAATGGGAGACCCCAAGGTTCTGTTCAGGCTAGAACAGAAAATACACCTTAGTGGTGCCCTAGGTGTGTGGAAGATAAAAGAGCGAGAACAATTTGGCTAGTGAAATGGGGTTTTCCTAGGGCTAATGAGAATGCAAAATTTAACTAGGTGGTCACTGGAACTGCACCAGTAGACATGATTTACTGAGTTATTTAAGAAATTGAGACACAGTGTCTAGTTATTCCCTAGATTGTAAGCTTTAGAAAAATTACATGAAAGTAAGAATTACGGGTAGTGAAGCACTGATCCAGATGGAAATTCTACATTACCTAACAACAACAAGTACACAGTCTTTGCGGAGAAAGAAAAATAAGAATGACAAGAGGTATTACGAGGATATCCATAGCCTATGAAGATGGAAACAAGGCAATTTCTATTTGACATATGCCCATGACTGATAGCATTTAAAGAAACCGTGCTGTCTTTGCTCTCAAACCTCTCCTACAGCAAATTTCACCCATGATTTTCATCAGTGTCACAGATTTGATGGGCTCTTTCCATTAACATCCAAACCTCTTCAAGCTGTAGATTTATTTAACACACCGAAGGTTTATTTAACTTCCCATTGCTGTATTTTACTCAACAATATAGTTCTATTTCATCACATAAATGACTGCTCTGATAGTCCTCTGACTCCCTTCTGGCCAACAGGAAACGTAATGTTACTGACATGGTTCGTAGTTAGAAAGGATAGTTAAGGACCAACTATTTCCACTTCGAGCATCACTTTTACTGCTCCCAGGCTGAGAATAAAAACTGATCAGTGAAAGCTTCTTGGGTAGTGTTATAAAAAAAAAAAAAAAAAAAAAAGCCATAATGACTGAATATCTCTGGCATCTGAGAGCCGGGCTAAAGATGACCTTCCAGACTTTGGGAGCACCATGGGCCAGATCATATGGCAACAAACGTCTCAGAAGTGGTGAGATGGACAGATCAAACTATTGCCATGTGCAGACACCATAGAACAGTAACTCCCTTCGGCCAACGAACCCCGAAGGAAACAGAATTACTGTGAAGAGTCCATGAATGCTCATGTGTACTGAAATTTTCTGAAAGCTACATACTTACAATGAGACTTGCAAGCATTTTCTCTGCGCCCCCCACCCCTGCAAATGTAGCTCTTACTTGGATTACTAAAGACATTTATACTTTTTTACAGCTTCTCAAATTTGTGATACCTTTTCTATTATGCTTTTTCTCAGTCAAGGAATTCTAAAATCTAGTTGTTACAGACGAGAATCTGTGAAATGGTTGAATATGAGGTGGGAACAACTGTCTCCATACTCACCTGTATTTATACTTTTTCTTCTTCTTCCTCCTTTAGCACACGATCCATCCCCAACTCTTTCACGTCCACTGAACAGGTTAGCGCTCCGTGCGACAAAGGCACATTTTTTTTCTTGAGAGGGAGAATCATGTTTTGGAAAGCACCATTAAGCTGGAAATGGAGCCGCAAGGGGAAGAAGGAGTTCTCTTGACAATTCCCGGCCAGCCGTGATCAAAGCCGTGTGATTCCACTGGAGTCTGAGGCGAGTAGGTGTGTCTGTTTAGGACAACCTGCAGATAGAAGAAACACATGCATTACGCTTCCAAGACATGTTCAAGGAGGGATCCTCACTCTCGGCTGCATATTAGCATTACCTGGAGAGGTTTTAAAACTCCAAATGCTCTGGCTGCCCATTAGGTCAATGAAATCAGAAGGCAGGGAGGGGTGTCTGTGGGGAGCAGCGGGGAGCAGCTATTCTTACACTTGGACACGATTTCAGCGCGCTCCGCAGGCTGGCGTTGGTCTCTCCGAGGGCCTTCCCGAGCCGGCGGGGCGGCGTATCACATCCCGCGGCGCCTGACGGGCTCCTCCAACAGAACACAAGCTGAAAGATTTCCCATCTGGAGCCTGTTCCTCAATCGTCTCGTCCCTCGAGAGGCAGGATAACAGGATTTGTTGATTCGGCAGGACGAGTTATGACCTCTGAGGAAATACACACTTTCATTATTTCGCCTTAAATCGGTATTGTGGATCAGAGCCTGATCTAAATCTGCTCCTACATGGAATGCAGTCTTATTTTTCAGGCTTTTTCTACAAGCGTCCTGAAATACTTATTGTGTGACCATTGCGTGGCATTGCCTCATTGCATGTAACTGGGAGCGTTGTTTTTCCTTCTGTTTTCTGTTATTATTTCACTGGAGTTCAACCCAATAACCCAGAAAGTTTTCATGTAGAATCTTCGTATCAATAAATATTCCATGAGTGCTCACTGTATGCAAGGTGTACTGTCTTGTGCACATAATGAAAATTTGAACTAAGATAACATGACTTCTCTTAAGTAGGTCACATGATAAAGGGTGTAATGGTAAATTATATAAATATATAAAATATATATATATATGATTTCTCGTTAGTTTTCTTTTCTTAATCGAAGTATAGTTGACCACAGTCACATGAGTCAGGTGTACAACATATTGATTCGATAATTCTGTACATTACTCGATGCTCACCACGTAAGTGTAGTCGCCGTCTGTCACCATACGGTGTTGTTGCAATATTATTATGTTCTCCATGCTGTAGTTTCGATCTGTGTGACTTACTTTTTTTTTTTTTTTAAATACACTGCCATGGCGAATGCCCTTATATATCCATAGTTGGCTTCAAATTATTATCAACTCATGGTCAGTCTTTTTTTTTTTTTTAAGATTTTATTTATTTATTCGACAGAGAGAGAGACAGCCAGCGAGAGAGGGAACACAAGCAGGGGGAGTGGGAGAGGAAGAAGCAGGCTCATAGAGGAAGAGCCTGACGTGGGGCTCAATCCCAGAACTCCGGGATCACGCCCTGAGCCAAAGGCAGACGCTTAACCGCTGTGCCACCCAGGCGCCCCGTGACTTACTTATTTTATAACTGAAAGTTTGTACCCCTTAAACCTATTTTGCCCATCCCCCACCCCCACCCCACTCCCACTCCCACACTTCTGGCAACCACCAGTTTATTTTGTACATTTATGAGTCTGTTTCTGTTTTTTGTTCATCATTTTTTAATATTTCACATATAAATGAAATCATATGGTATTTGTCTCACTAACTTATTTCACTTAGCATAACCCCCTCTATGTCCATCCATGATCATGCAGATGGCAAGAGCTCACTCATTCTTTTTATGGGTGAGTAATATTCCATTATGTATATATACTCCCTCTTCTTTATCCATTCATTTATGGATGAACACTTGGGTTGCTTCCATATCTTGGCTACTGTAAATAATGCTACAATAAACATAGGGGTTTATTTAAATTAGTGTTGTCATTTATTTTGGGTGAATACCGAGCAGTGGAATTACTGGATCATATAGCATGTCTGTTTTCAATTTTTTATGTAACCTCCATACTGTTTTCTACAGTGCTTGCACCAATTTACCTTCCCATCAACAGTGCATGAGGGGTTGTTGTTGTTGTTGTTGTTGTTGTTTTTGCTCCACATCCTCACTAACACATGTCGTTTCTTGTCTTTCTGATACTAGCCATTCTGACTCCTGCAAGGCGCTATCTCATTGCAGTTTTGATTTGTATTTCCCTGATGATGAGAGCTGTCCAGCATCTTTTCATGTGTCTGTGGGCCATCTCTATGGCTTCTTTAGAGAAATGTCTATTCAGATCCTCTGCCTATTTTTTAATTGGATTGTTTGGGTTTTTTTGGTGTTGAGATGTATAAGTTCTTTATATATTTTGGATATTAAACCCTTACCGGCTCTATCACTTACAAATATCTGCTCCCATTCAGTAGATTGCCTTTTCATTTTATTAATGGTCTCCTTTGTTATGCGAAGGCTTCTTTTTATTTTGGTGTAGTCCCAGTACCTTTATGAAGACATTCTGTGAGAAGAAAAAGGATAACATTTGTAGAAAGAAGGGAGAGACAGGACACAAGTTAAGGTGACAACCTAACTTAGTTATGTAAACACGTTTTTTCTGATTAATGAATAAACAGAAAAAATTGGAAATACAGAAATGTGTAAAGAAGTTAATAAAATATCATTAGTAATTTCACAATCCAGACAAAACAAATATATTTGTATACGTATGACTAGGCGTGTGTGAGTGTGCATTGTGTTATGTATATGATCATGAAAAAAATTATATCACACATATATCATATACAGAGGTCACGCATTGATATATGTATATAGTATGTACACATATGTTCCGTATGTATAGTATATGAACACACGTTTGTATGTTATATACACACATATTCATTTATTTATATATATACACATAAATATCAATGTATTACCTGCACACATACACTACTACAATATCTGAGAAGAGCTAAATAAGGATGCCCAAATTCTTAATAAATTGAGAAATAAAGGGTAGAAAATGAAGTGTATAATAATGCCTTTATTATTGATAAAGACTAATTTAGGCGCCTGGGCGGCTCAGTCAATTAAACGTCTGCCTTCGGCTCAGGTCATGGTCCCAGGGTCCTGGGATCGAGCCCCACATCAACTTCCTTGCTCAGCGGGGAGCCTGCTTTTCTCCCTCTGCCTGCTGCTTTCCCTCCTTGTGCTCCCTCTGTCAAGTAAGTAAATAAAATCTTTTTTAAAAAAAGATTAAGTTAGAGAACATAGTTTTGTGTAAAAAAACAAAGGGTAAGGTAATTGAAGTCCCAAATTAAGCACTTAACCACCCAATCTCAGGCAATTCTGACCTTGTGAGACCAAGTTCCACTAGGGGATGGCTTGGCTATGGAGGAACAAAGTAGAATTTGAGCTCTCTGTAGGTGGGCTGGCTCTCAAAGAGGAGAAAAGTACCAGGCAAGTTTAGACCTTACAAATTTACAGGTATATTTAATTATTATATAATACATATGTAGTGGCATTACTACTCTGTAGCATATATGTAATTACAAATGTCTATAACGGAAGGATTCTATCTATTACAAAGTAAATTCTCAAAAAATTAGCCATTATTATTCTAATTTTCAAATAAATTACGTCTAGTCACGTCGTCCTATACAGACTATCAAAAGTTTTGCAATGAGACTAGGTGATAACAGTACGATATTCCAATCACAAAATGCACAAAGACCTACTATTTATAAAATTCCAACAATAAAGATGCCCTAACTTTACCTTTAAGCCCTCTGCCAATCTTAAATTTCTAGGGAGAAATTGAAGTTCAAAGAATAAATAGTCTTTCAAGTTAAATAGAAGGGAACTAAAGTCCCAAACCAGATTCCTTTGGGTTTTGAAAATAAATGAAAGCCCAGAAGTTATCCTTCCCCATGCGGTTCTGCTCAGTTCCATCAGAGGAGTTCACCACATCTGGGTAGAGTTGAGTTTTCGTTCAGCAACTTCAGCCTGGGAAGTGTGTGAATCATCTAGAGCCTTAAAAAGTCTTAGTTCAATGTCAAGACTCCTCATTCTTACTCCAATAAGACTCTTCAAAATAGGACTCGAAAGTAATCCTAACCTTACACCCACCAAATTTAGAATAAAAGCCAAACCCTAACCCTAGAGGAATGATCCCTGGTAACAATCCTGTTCCCTAAACCCGGAACGCAGTGTTGTCAAAGGCCATCCCACTGCTATCTGAGGAGGACCTGGGGTAGATGGTGACCATCTCAGCTCAAGTTTGGCTGGTTTGCCCGCCAATCTACTTGTCTGGAATCTACAACCTGGGAATTTAATTGGGAGGAGCCTCCCAGCAAATGATTGATTCGTCACTATGGATTTACCTTACGTGTGGGGCAGGGGTCATTCCAGAAGCCTCCTGTCTCCTCAGGAGGGTGGCCTTGACTAGACACTGTCATCTTTGTTTGCAATGGCAGCAGCTCCTCCTCTCAAACCAGGTGTCAGATGAGATTTCTTTCTTTCTTCCCCAACCTATGCAAAACCCCATAACTGATTGAAAAGCTCCTTCCCTGAGGATGAATGAGCTCCATGGTTAGTACTGACTCCTAGGTACTCTCTGAGATATTTTGTGCCTGTGTTAGAGCAGCCCCCTTTCTTTGCTTCTCGGAAAGAACTCAGCCTAAAAACACCTTGCCTTCTAGAAAAGGATTCCACCTTAGAGCTGTACTTGTATCAGAATTTCTGAAACAAGCACCCGCAGAATTTCTGAACTGAAGCTACCACTGAGGCTCTGAAGCAGGGGCCTCCAAGGTCATTGGGAGGTGCCTCAGCCATGTGGTCCTCTAAATCGAGACAATCTTCTTTCTTTCTATCCCATAAACTCCTTGGGAACTGTGATACTCACATGCCCAGCTACAATAGCTTCCCCTTTGAAATTCGCTCGGATATTCTTTTCTACTATTTTCATTTCCTGTGATTGGGCCTTTGGACTAGGCATAGGATTTAAGGTCAGCGCTCTGCAGTTTCAACCTGTGACCTGAATGCAGAATGGAGTGCTACTTACTGCAAAAGAGCTTAAGCCTTAGCCACATGATATTTTAACGATTTAAAGCTAGAAGCTTCCTAGTATAGCTTGTGAGTAAATTTGCTTTCTTGCGATATACATGCAGATTACAATCCCATTTTAGCCTAACCAACGATAAGATGCCAGGCAGTGCCTGCATTATAATAAACTACAGCGGCCTGCAGCCGGAGGCCTTAGCACCTGCCAAGGGCACTGCTTTGCTGAGGCCTTTGCCTTGTGCTACAAGTTCAAGGTCAAACTGCAGCAATCTGCGTTCTCGGGCCATCTGTGTTGGCTGACAGCCCATGCCTTTGGCCCAGTGTCTACAGAAAGTCTGTTAGGGTCAGAACCACAACAAGTTGCAGCCGCCTGGCAAAGTCAAAAATACCTAGTGACTAATGCTTAAGGACTTTTAAGTCATCAACTAAAAGTGTCATCAACTAAAAGCTAACTTTGCAAAGTAAAAAACTCCTTGGTTTAATATAAACTCTAGAAACCACCAATGTCAAAATGCCCTGCCTGAACACTAAAGATTAAGGTCTCATCAGAAGTTTATTCCACAGGACATTTGCTTCCCAAATTCTTCTTGTCTCCTTTCTCAATGTATGCATGTGTATATGTATATAGGAGATATATAGATATGTAGATTTATCGATATGTATCTATATATCTATAGATATATCTATAGATATCTCCAATGTAGTGAAATACATATACTACATATATATTCAATAAATTTTAATGAATGAAACAAATGCCCAATATAGAAAAGAAAAACATATTATTAGTATTTATTTTATTTATTTTACTAAATTTAGATCATATTATACAGAGAAACGTGTATTCTGTTTTTGCTCACCAAAATATTTAAAAATATTTCCTAATATCACTATTACAAATTGAAAAATATTAAAATATTTTTTATCACAGTGTGCTATGAAGTTGGTGAAATCAGCACATAATAATCGTAAAGCTTTATGAAAGGGTACATACTCTTCCTCCTAATCTAGTTTGCCTATTTAGAGGCAACCATTTTTAAATCTTTTAGCTGATGTTTAAAAAAATTTAATTGAAATTTAATTGACATATAATATTATATTAGTCTCAGGTGTACAACATAATGGCTCAGTATTTGTATACAGATGGCCCCTGACTTATGATGGACTTAATATTTTTTGACTTTATGGTGGTGTGGAAGCAATAGTAGAAACTGTACCTTGGATATTGATCTTTTCCTGGGCTATCAGTGTGAAGTATATGATACTCTCTCCTGATGGGGCAGCTCCCAGTCCACTGTGTGCTCATGAGGTTAAACAACAGAAATACTTACAACCATTCTGTTTTCACTTCCAGTACAGTATTCAATAAGTTACAGAAGATACTCAACACTTATCAAATAGGCTTTGTGTTAGATGACTTTGCCCAACTGTACCTAACGTAGGTGTTCTGAGCATGTTTAAGGGAGGCGAAGTTGCTAGACTATCAAGTTTGGTAGGTTGGGTGTATTAAATGCATTTTCAATTTACGAGATTTTTCAACTTTCAATGGGTTAATCAGGACGTAACCCCATTGTATGTCAACGAAAATTTGCATATTGTGAAATGATTACCACTCTAAGTCTAGTTAACACCCTCACCATCCATAGTTACAAATTTATTTTTCTTGTGATGAGAACTTTTAAGAACTACTCTGTTAGCAGCTCTCAAATATACAGTACAGTCTTATTAACTACAGTCACCACGCTGTTCATCACAACTCCTATTTTATAAATGGCAGTGTGTACCTTTTTTTTAAAAGATTTTATTTATTTATTTGACAGAGATAGAGACAGCCAGCAAGAGAGGGAACACAAGCAGGGGGAGTGGGAGAGGAAGAAGCAGGCTCATAGCAGAGGAGCCTGATGTGGGGCTCGATCCCATAATGCCGGGATCACGCCCTGAGCCGAAGGCAGATGCTTAACCGCTGTGCCACCCAGGCGCCCCCAGTTTGTACCTTTGATTCTTAGCTGATTCTTTTTGTTTTTCATTTTGTATCCCTAAATACTATCTTGTACCGCTGTTTTTCAATTATTTAATTTTAGAAATTATTTATTTACTCTTTTGTCTTATAATCTACCAAACGTCTAGAATAGCTAAATCACTATTTTTAGTTAAATCAATAAGCTACATAAATATAGTGTATTTGAAGGACAAACAACTTATTTTTGTGCGGTTTTTTTCATTTACCAAGAGTTTCTAATTTCCTTTTCTTCTATGTCCATTTATCCTAATATTATATTTAAACTATTTTATCAGGCATTTTATGGAGTATATGTTTTACTGCCTTTCCCTAGAACACTGCATTTCTCACCTGTCATCTGGACGTGTCTTTTTTTAGGATAGCTTTGAAGTGGTCATTGTGCAATATACTCTTGGGTAGAAACCGTCATTTCCTGGAACTTGTCTTTGTCTTTCTTGGATTACTATTTTGTTTCGCTAGAGCAAAGAGTGTGTGGGAAGTAATATTTCTGAAAATTTGTATGTCTGAAAATGTGTTTATTCCAAACATTTGACTGAAAGTTTGGCTAGACACAGAATTTTAGTCCAAAATCTATTTCTGTCAGCTTTCTGAAAGCTCTACCCCATGGCTATCTAGCATCAGTGTTATTGATAAAAATCTTGGTGCCAATCTGATCATTCCTCTGTAGATGACATATCTATTGCTCTCTGGAAACTATAAGGATTTTGTCTTTATTTATTTGGTTCTAAAATTACACAAATACTTGTTGAAGAATGGGACTTTTTCATGCATTTATTTGGCACTTAGAAAGTGTTTTCAATTTGGAGACTTTGTCCTTCAACTCAGGAAAATTCTGTTGAATTGATTCTTTGGTATTTTACAAGTTCTTCTTTTCTATGTCCTCTCATTATGAATTGCTATTCATCAGATCAGTATTTATTGTTTGTTATTCAATGAACAATTTCAAAAATGAGATACAAGTGCTTGGATTGGATTCTCAATCATCTTGGGTCTAATAGAAATCAACTCCTAGCAATTCCTCGAGGGTTGAATCCTCAGACCTTCTCAGAGGCACGGTCACAGAATTAGCAGCTGAATTTCTCCCAGAAGTCCTATGGAGACCAACCCCCTTATTTTGTAAGTGTAGACACCTGTATAATTAAGTAAGTGTCCCAAGGTTTTACAACCAGCTAGTGGCAGAGCCTGGATGAAACCAAGGATTTTCATTTTCTAGCTAGTTTCCGTGTTCATTATATAATGTTTTAATAGTCTGCCACATCCCAGGGTCTTGAAGCATAAATTCACAAATGTAAAGTTCAAACACAATGGGCGTGGTTTCCAAAGGAAATTCTAGGGATTGTTATATGAGCAAAAAGTGGAGAAGGGCTACTGGGATGGTGGAAACTGGAAACATCCTTTCGAGGAGTACCTGCCACCAGTTACTGCTGGCAACTCTTTCTGCGACTGCTTATGAAGCCAGTTGGTAAATACACAGTGGTACTGTATTTATTTAGCATTTCAATATAACATTGCTTCCCTCGATATGATTACTGAAGAATTGTTTGAAGCATATAAAGTTTTAAATGCATATAAATATTTTTATAGTAGAACAGGGCCTTTACATAAACATCTGAATCATCATGTTAAAGACAACTCGAAATAGAGCCCACAGTCTGAGTATATCCCTAACCCAACCACCCACAGCCATGGAAGCAAAACTTAAGTGGTTCTGATTTCCCTGAAATGCTGACTCTGACTTCAAACAAAGCTTTGTAGCTTCCTAGCTGATCAGCTACAAGCAGGTAAACCGATGCGGTGCTACTACTTAAGGGGAACGTAAGTGCCTAGTGACCAGTCACAATAGAAAGCAAGGCCCTTCCTCATTCGGGCTTTGTAAACTGAGCTCTAACTCCTGAAAGCCAAGCACTCTTAGTTTTGAAGTCTCCCTGTTTGCAAATAGCTTGTTTCTTTCTCAGTAAAATATTCATGTCAAATAAAACTTTCTGCACCTTATGACAGTTTCTACCATACCTACTAGGTATGTTACTATGGACAAGTTAATTAAACTCTGCAAGTTTCTTCATTAGTAAAATGTGGAAATGATGATAAGATTTATTGAAATAATCTAAACATTGGATGAAATTATGCATAGAAATTAACTAGCACAGTGGCTGGTACATGGAATGTGCTCATAAAAATTTGTTAAATCAATGAATATTAGTTTATGTTGCTTGTCATACGGACATCCCATAAGATTTCTCATGCATGTAATTATTCGATAATCAGTCCACTAAATGTTAAAGGGACTGGAGAACTTTGTTCACATTCCAAGTTGCTTACAAGTAATAGTATCTCAGTTGACTTGCTTACAAGCAAGTAAGAGAAAAAGCTGAAAATTATTAGTATAAACTGAGATAATAGTTAGGATATGTGTCATTTTTGATATTGTAAGTTTAAAACATTTTGCGCTAGGCTAGAGTCGTGTCTTCACTGCATAAAAATGACTTCTTCCTCTAATTGTATATTTATAAGACTATGGAATATGTATGTGTGTCTGTATATATATATACTCAAAACATACTGTGAGAATTGAACATCAGTGATAAAGATAAATATTTACATATATGATTTTGGTGCTGCTCAATATATTCATTCATCCAAATGGTTATTCAGTCAACTCATTTGTTCACTTATTTATTCTTATATTTATTGGGTTCCAAATCAATGCCGAGGCTATGAAGAAAAAGTCACTGCCCCACGGCTAGCCATGTCATCTCCGCGACCTAATTCATTTAGAAAAATAAAGAAGAATACGGGAAATTAAACAGAAGTAGGTTAATGTTCCTTGCTGCTGCTGTGTAACTAGATTAGTTCTTCCTCCTCTAAGAATGAAAGTCAAGGATAGAAACAAAATACAAAGCACAGGTATAACTTCAAATTTTCAAGCCATATTTTAAAAAAGTAAAAATAAATAGGCGAAATTAACTTTAACAATTTATTTTAAATTCAGATTTTCAAAAATTACCATTTCAACATGTAATTGATATTAAGATTACTGATGAGGAAAAAAAGATTATTAATGAGATAGTTTATACTCTTCATATTAAGTCTTTGAGATCTGGTGTGTATTTTGCACTCACAACATATCTTAATCTGTGCAAGCTGTATTTCCAGTGCACAATAGAACATGGACTAGTGGTTACCATATTAGTACATATCATAGACAGGGTTTAGGATGGATGTGTAGGTAGATATATATAGGTGCATACGTGGATGTATCTTCCTGAAGTTCACCCTTCAAACTACCACACTCCCCTAGAGCCTCTAGGAGGAATGTAGCTTTGCCAACACTCTGTTAAAATCCAGTTATCAATCACCCAGTGGTAACCATTTTGGAACTTCCAATACTGTAACATAATACCTTTGTCTTATGTTAAGTAAGTCTGTGGTAATTTGCTACAGCAAATTCCTATTGTGGAAATATCAGAATTCATCTTAAATTTTGTTTTGTCTAGCCAGTGGTCTCTTCCTGAAATCATTGAGTAAGAAGCATTGTAGTAATGACGAGTAAGAGAGGCTTCCTGAAGAAGGTTCACTGAGGAGTTTGCTGAACCAGGAGAATTACATCAGAAAGGAAGGAAAGAAAGAAGGAAGAAAAGGAAGATGGATCTGTGAAAACTCAGGAGAATTCATCAGAATAGGAACTCAACATATCAAGTAAATACGTCTCATGAACCAATGCCTGGAAAATAATGAAGAATAATGTGGAACTTGAATCGTATACTACCAAACTTTTAGCCCTTTGAAACTATATTAAAAGAAAGAACATTTAGCTGGTATTTTCTCGAAAAGTAAACTAGGCCTTATTTATAATGTTTGTGATGTCAGTATCAGATGCATTGCTTAAGTCATTTTTATTGAAAATAATATAACAAAAACTCCCAGGGATACACATTTGCTGGGCGCTCTCTGTGACTGTAAGTTTCCTAGTGTCAGTAGCTACAGAAAGTACGTGGAAGTAATAAAGTTTAAGAATTAACGAAAGGAATTTAAACCAATTAATAAGAACATAGAGCTCATTACTAACCAAAAACTCTACTGTTTCTCAGAGTGTGAGGAGTGTTAGAGACACCAGGTAAGAAAGTACTTGGTATTCCTATTGTCACTCAATTGTTGTCATTAAACAAGAGAGCAGAAAGGACTTCATCAAATGGGATAAGCCAATGGGCCACTCTAAAAGTAGTCCAAATAAACAGAAAAAAAGAGACTCAAGGAACTTTATTGTGAATATATCTCAAATAACCCATACACAGAGAAGGAAAGGAAGAAAATTGCGGACAGAATTGCCATTGGCTTGTAAGATATATATTATATGTTTGGGGTGAATAAAATATCTTAAGATAGACTAAAATTAATTTGTCAGTCTTGAGAATGCTGTCTTTAACATGTAAAATATAAGGTAATGAAGACATTTTCTCTAATAAACTTCTCCCAAAAGAAAAAAAAAATTGAATTGATTTTTATATTACGAAGTGTTTAAAGACAAAGTGTTCGCATATGATATTCATCAATATCATATTGATATTCATTCAAAAATACATTTTAAAAGCTTCATAATAGAGAGATTAGAATGTCCATTCTTTCTTTCCAGACATCGATTACCAAAGATGTATAAGCCTGGCATATAGATCATTGACAACTTTTACAACCTAAACACACTTTAATCATATGCACAGAGGAGTGTAAAATGAAGAGAATGTTACCACATTTCATTCTAATGGGAATCAACCATTGGGTGCAGGTTTATAAGAAAATGCTGTAATAGCACATATTTTTTGTTTATTTTGTTTTACAAACATCAATATTCTTTAGATGTGGTGTTGAGAGAGGTCCTAAAACTTGGCAGAGTACAGATGACTTTTGGTAAGATTAACCCGAGAATATTCTATTTCTTCCACAACTCAGCCTTTTATTGTAAAGACAAATCTACTTGGTTAATTTCCTCAATTGTTAGCATGGACACGAAGAAGGCAGAAATGGAAAATTCCATCTCTCATTTATTAGAGCAAAAACAAAAAGCTTTGTACTATTCACCTTTCTTTTCATGTCAAGGAAATTATGTATTTTTCTCTCTTTTCTTGCAATATTCTTAGAGTTTTACTACTTTTGTCTACTTCTAAAGCCAGAAATTTATTCCAAGTCTTGATATTTCCCTATTCAAACTTTTTGTGTCAACACATACATAGTTTCTTCATTTCTTCTATGAACATCAGTTCCTTTAGTCATCAGGTGATTGAGTGAAATGGGGGTAATTATGGCTCTTGACCCAGGTTTAGGTGGAAGTATGTACCTTGCCTGAAATAGGAGGTAAAATTTTCAGGATTTGAATCCACATCTGCCTAACTCCAAAGCCATCTGTTTTCTATTATATGACAATAAGTTTATCTCCATTGCCCTTATGAATGCCAAAGCCTTGGACATATTCCCTCTAAAAGATTATATAGGAGTTCCCTGACACTTGCCACAGCAGAGGTGGACAGAGTATGGGAATATTTGAGTTTTTCCTTTAACTAAGATACTTACCTCATTTACTGAGCTCTGGTTATTAAAGAACAAACAAAAATGAAATCCCAAAACCTCAGTGTCTCTTTTGTAGACACAGTGGCATTATAGTTAGGTATATACCCTCAGTTTCTTATGATCAACAAAATTTGGCTAAAAATTTTATGTTTATTGAAGAAGTTTATTTTCATCTCAAATATTTCAAAATTCCCAAGTATAATCTATCCTATGATTGTATTTTATAGTTCTGTTAGTCTTGTATAGTGCTTGCTGTTAAATTCGATACATTATCCATTTCTTTTAGCCATCGGGAACTGAACATTGTCATAACATTGAGAAAAAAGTATTTAAACTGTGGTAAGAATGGATTACATTTCCATCATTTTGTAACTTTCATTAATTCAGAAATATGGAAATGCTTGCATTTGGTATCATTTCTATTGAAGCCAATTATCTTGGCTTTCATATAAGTTATGACAATATCAATATTTAAGACATTTTCAAAATTATCATTATTTGTTTATGCATTTCTTTCCTTTCCTGTTTTAATTTTTTGATCATCCATAAACTGTGACACACTGCCTTCTCAATTCTACTTAAATGATCACTAACTCATGTGGGAAAATTAAAAGCTTCCCAGAAAGGAAGCCAATTTCTTAGGTAAAGCATGCTATTTTGTTTTTGAAATTCCACAAAAATGGGAAAATCAATTACAACTTCCCATTTGTCCATGGTGGCCATAAAGGAAGCACATTTTCTGCCAAGGACAACTAGAGCTTTCTAGTCTCTATATGAATTTAGTCTCTGACTCTAAATTTGTCTCTGATTTAATATTTTGCCTTTTTAGCAATATGTTGGAACACATATAGCAGAAGAGATGATTTCTGTTAAAATACTCCCGTGAAAATGATTAAGCATAATTTGGAAAGGAAAGAAACTATGCTGTTGAAAAGGCTGAGGTTGCTTTTGTATGATTGCATAATCTTAGCAGTGTAAATTGAAAGAACATTTGTCAAAAAATCAATATTCAGCAGGCTTAAACATTCCTTATTAATTTTGGTTAACAGGATTAACCACTTCAATGGAATAAAACCAACCTATGCTTGCATGAAGCGAAGACAAATGAGACTCGTTCTTTACAGAAGGTCTTTTGAATGCATTGGTGCCTTAAACCTTTTATATAATTGAAAATAATTAGGTCTGCATTAAAAAGTCATTGTCATAATAAAAATTTGGCTGGAAACTAATGAAATAAGCTATGCATTATGTAACTGTTTAACATATTTTTTATTTGATTAGTTGACTAATCAAATAAATTACAGAGATAATATAATTGACTTCAAATCTTACATTAACATATGCCCTGAAGTCTTTCTTAAAAGTCCATTAGGGTATAAACTTTATCTATTGGAAGGAAAGATATTAAGTAGGCAATTTATCCTTTATAATAGGTGTTGTTTGACTGAAAAACAAAATGAAAATCTGAAATGAATGTGCAATCTACAAATGCAGGAAGATTAACAGGTGGGAGGCAATTCCAGCTCTAAAGATGGCTATTATCATAACCAAGTCACAAGCATGTATTTTAGCAAATAAATGATCTCACACACTAAATGGCAACCCCATTTAAGGTCCTGAAGATGAGGGCAAAGTTCTGAGCAGCTGCCTAATAAAAACAATCAATGAATTAGAATGATACCTGCCATAATATTTGCCCTGAGTAAACTAGGCTGCAGAAAAGATAAAGTAAGTGAGGGGTACCTGGGTGGCTCAGTTGGTGGAATGTCTGCCTTCAGCTCAGGTCATGAGTTCAGGGTCCTGGGATCGAGCCCTGGGTTGTCAGGCTCCCAGCTCAGTGCGGAGTCTGCTTCTCCCTCTCCCTCTAACCCTCTCCCTGCTTGTGCTCTCTCGCTCTCTCTCTCAAATAAATAAACAGAATCTTTATTTTTTTTTTTAAGATGAAACAACTGAAAACACTGTGGAATGATTAGATGAATGTAAATACAGTGAAAAAATTTGGAGTCATTACAGGTCAAATGTCAGTATGTGCATAGGTAGTAAGGTGCTGTTTTAATAGCCACATAACAAATTAGACATAGTGGAATACAGCCCATCAGAAATTCACCAGGGTTGGTCAAGGAGTAATACAGAAGAAAGTGAAATAATGTAAAAGAAATTGTAGAATTATATAAATGTCCTTTTAGAACCTCTAATGATATTACTGATCCAGGTAAGAATTGTCACCTAAAACAATGGTGAATGGATGATGCGGAACATGAAAAACTGCAGATACAGCATCTTTATGATTCTCTCTGGCTTGCACAGGGGAAAAGTAATAACTACAACAAAACAACCAATTCATCAGCCCCTTAGCCCATTGTTTAATCTTAGCAACACCCATGGCTGGTCAACCAGAAAATAAGTTTTCTGATGTGATAGGGAACATCCGACATGACTTGTTATGTATACTTACCCAAAGAGTAGTTCTAATTTCTGCTTTGTAGGAATTATTGGGAATAGAGGAAAAAACTAGACAATGAGAGAGTTTAGAAAACTCTTATTGTGAAACTCTGGGTGGGATATGGATGGGGTTTCACCTTTGCTTTTCGGAAAAGTTAGACGAGAGAGGTTTTGAAGATATTGACATTAAAGAATCATTTAAGCTGATGTGAAGAGTTTCCTCACAACACGTCTTAGCTCAACTCCCTCATTTTACCAGATAAGGACAGTTGAGTTCAAAGGCCACCTAAGCTAGTAAGAACCTGTCACCATGAGACCCCAGATCTGAAGTCTAGTGATCTTTGTACGGCCTCATGTTAATTTCTCCAGTGGTGCAGTGGTACCTCACCAAGGGGTATGTTCCCCATCATTACATGTGTTGCAGAGAAGGCTGGAGGATAACTTGCAAATGAAGCTATGGGGAAAAAAAATAAATTGAACAGCAGACTTGAGCCTGGACTAGCAGATGTCTTCAAGGTCTTCTTTGAGAGTGTGTGGTTTTATGAGTAATTCACGGGCAGTTGAGCAGACTTCAGCTGAGTAATTTGGGAATCCCACCCTCATTTGTACTCTTGCCTTTAGAAGTGTAATTTTTGCTCAGGGAGTAATTTTAAGACATGCCTGACCACCATGGACAAGTTCATAAAATGCTAAACTTTTCTTTTTTTTCTTTTTTTAGCTCCCTAGGAATGGATAAACAAAGGATAAAGAAAGTTTATTTTTCATTATCTTCGGATAATAGTCACATAAAAGTGCATTTCCGTCTTGCTGTCAAATTCAATTATGCAATTGCTTCATTTGTACTTCTTTTATGAAGAACAAGAAATAAAACATTCTAAGTATTTGCAGTCTATAACATAGCGGCTACATATCCTAATCACATGAAAGATTTTTTTTTTGTAAACTATAAATTGCAAAACTGATATTAGTAATTATTGCATTCACTTCTACAATGACCTTCATAACTAACTGTTTTGTACTAAAGCATGCTGGGTAGCTCTTATTTCCAAATGCATTTAAAACAAAGGCTCAAAGTCAAGGTATTTTTCAGCAGGCTAATGAGAATTAGTAGCAAAGATGTACCCTATGTAAGGATACAAAAATGGTTTTAACAAATTAGGTCCTGAGATTCCTCATGAGATTATTATAGCCTTTTAGACCAAACTGTTGTTAGACATGGCCCTTTAAACCCTGCTGGTAAATCAATAGCTTAACAATTGTATTCTCTGTCTTTCATTCCACGGGTATTGAAGATCTGTCCTCAAGAAAGGACTCTTAGGTGGTTCTTACACCCATAGAGTCGAGGAGTGTGGTATTGATCTGTTTATTAAGAGGAGGAATATGGTCTAAACACTTTGAATATAAGCCCTACATTCATTTTCTGTACCCACCAAAAAGGAACAAAAGAGGATAAATAAAACCACAAACCGCAACCACAAGGACAAAACCCCTTTTTTGGTACATTAACTCCTTTTTTTCTTGTAACTATAATAGTAATACAGTTCTGAAAGGCAAAATGCTAATAAACAATTAAAACATTTTTCTAAAGAAGGCAACTAGGGCGAGAAAAAAAAAGCCACGAACATGGATATTTTACTAAATAGTTAGACTAAAGAGCTTTTCTGCCCTATTTCCCTTTACAAACCCAGGACACCAATGTCCCACACTTGGAACAAAGAACAGTATTAGACTATTAAGCCTTTTGAATTGTAGATTCTGTTTTGCTACTTCTTTAAAATGAAAATACTAGTTTTATTTTCAAAGTATTCTGATAATAAATATAATGATAACTCATATTTAATAAGTATCTCTTAAGTGCCAAGAACATGTTGTCTGTTATTCCTCCTAATCCTCACTATTGCTTCGTGATGTAGGCATTATTATCCTCATGTAACAGATGAGGACGCTGAGATTGTACTTTGGGAAGGTGTCCGAGTTCACACAGCAAGGAAGTGGAAGTTTGGGATTTGATTTCAAATCCATCTGATTTCAGAGTTTATGTTCTTTTCTCTATACTGTGGTCTTATTTCCTTAAGAAACTAGAAGAGACGTAGTGAACAAATGGGCTAGATTCTTACTCTATTGTAACTCTTAAAAAAGTGTCAATATTGTTTACTGTAAGTTCTTAGGGTTATATAAATTAATACATTAGGTTATATTGGAAATACAACAAGGAAGAGCTTACTAAATAGGTTAAATGGAATTTTAAATAAACAAAATCTCCAAATCCTTGCCTCTCATTTCTATTACAAGAATGTTTTTCTGTTATGTCAGTTTGAGTTTACATTGTGGATGTGGTCAGCTCTAATCAGTATTCACGTCAGGGAAGGCTAGCTAGTATTTGATCAAAAGGGCATATTGCAGATGTGGTCACTACACTGTTCAGCCATGTTTATGAATATTCAGTACCACAATCTTCTTAATTTGTGTAACAGAAGTTAGAAATTACATTTCTTTGGTGAAGTGAATGGTGTTTAAGATCTGCTGATGGCTGAAATTCGCAGAGAAAGGTGCATGAATAGGATGTAGGAATGTAGACTGGCCCTTCATTCTCGGTAGGGGATGGAGTTAACTACCTGGAGCTCATGCCTAAATGGTCCTAAATTTAGCCATTGATCAGCAGACTTTTGTTCACATGACTCAGATTAAAGTGGTTACCTAGAATCATGTCACATTTGCCTCAAGGTAAACTTTTTATTTATTTATGTATTTATGCATTTATGTATTTATTTTTATTATGTTAAGTTAGCCACCATACAGTACATCATTAGTTTTTGATGTAGTGTTCAATGGTTCATTAATTACATATAACACCCAGTGCTCATTACAACATGTGCCCTTCTTAATACCCATCACTTGGCTACCCCATCTCCCCACTCCCCTGCCCTCAGAAACTCTCAGTTTGTTTCCCAGAGTCCAATAGTCTCTCATGGTTTGTTTCCCTCTCTGATCTCCCCCTCTTGTTTTCCCTTTTTTGCCCTAATGTTCTCCATGCTATTCCCTATGTTCCACATATGAGTGAAACCATATGATAATTGTCTTTCTCTGCTTGACTTATTTCACTTGGCATAATCCCCTCCAGTTGCATCCATGTCTATGCAAATTATGGGTATTCATCCTTTCTGATGGCTGAGTAATTTTTCATTGTATATATCCATTCTTTATCCATTCATTTGTTGAAGAGCATTTCAGCTCCTTCCACAGTTTGGCTATTGTAGACATTGCTGCTATGAACACTGGGATGCATGTGCCCCTTCTTTTCACTACATCTGTATCTTTGGGGTAAATACCTAGTAGTGCAATTGTTGGGTCATAGGGTAGCTCTATTTTCAACTATTTAAGGAACCTCCATACTGTTCTCCAAAGTGGCGGCACCAACTTGCATTCCCACCAACAGTGTAAGCGGTTTCCCTTTTTCCACACCCTCACCAATATTAGTTATTTCGTCTTGTTAATTTTTGCCATTCTAACTGGTTTAAGGTGGTATCTTAATGTGGTTTTGATTTGAATTTCCCTGATTCCTAATGATGTTGAACATTTTTTCATGTGTCTGTTAACCATTTGTATGTCTTCTTTGGAGAAGTGTCTGTTCCTGTTTTCTGCCCATTTTTTGACTTGATTATTTGCTTTTTGGGTGTTAAGTTTGAGAAGTTCTTTATAGATCTTAGATACCAGCCCTTTATCTGTAATGTCATTTGCAAATATCTTCTCCCATTCCATGTGTTGCCTCTTAGTTTTGTTGACTGTTTCCTTTGCTCAACAAGATCCTAGCCAATAGGATCCAATAGTACATTAAAAGGATTATCCATCACGACCAGGTGGGATTTTTTTCCTGGAATGCAAGGGTGGTTCAACAACTGCAAATCAATCCATGTGACACACCACATTAATAAAAGAGAGGATGAAAACCATATCATCCTCTCAACTGATGCAGAAAAAGCATTTGACAAAATACAGCATCCTTTCCTGACTGAACTCTTCAGAGTGTAGGAATAGAAGGAACATTCCTCAATATCTTAAAAACCATCTATGAAAAGCCCACAGCAAATATCATTCTCAATGCAGAAAAGCTGAGAGCTTTTTCCTTAAAGTCAAGAACACAACAAGGATGGCCACTCTCAACATCATTGTAGTACTAGAACTATATTACATAGTACTAGAAGTCCTAGCCTCAGCAATCAGACAACAAAAAGAAATAAAAGGCATTCAAATCACCAAAGAAGTCAAACTCTCTCTCTTCACAGATGACATGATACTTAATGTGGAAAACCCAAAGACTCCACCCCCAAATTACTAGAACTCATATAGCAATTCAGCAATGTGGCAGGATACCAAATCAATGCACAGAAATCAGTTACTTTTCTATATACTAACATGTAACTGTAGAAAGAGAAATTAGGGGATCGATTTTATTTACAATAGCTCCAAACCCATAAGATACCTAGGGATAAACCTAACCAAAAAAGTAAAGGGTCTATACTCAAGAAACTACAGAACACTTATGAAGGAAATTGAGGAAGACACAAAAAGATGGAAAAACATTCTATGCTCATGGATTGGAAAAATAAACATTGTTAAAATTTCCGTGCTGCCCAGAGCAATCTACACTTTCAATGTCATCCTTATTAAAATACCACTGGCATTTTTCAAAGAGCCAGAACAAACAATTCTAAAATTTGTATGGAATCAGAAAAGACCCCGAATAGCCAAGAGACTGTTGAAAAAGAAAAACAAGGCTGGGGGCATCACGTTGCCTGACTTCAAACTATATTACAAAGCTGTGATCACCAAGACAGCATGATACTGGCACAAAAACAGACACATAGATCAAGAGAACAGAATAGAGACTCCAGAAATGGACCCTCGACTCTATGGTCAATTAATCTTCGACAAATCAGGAAAAAACATCCAATGGAAAAAAGACAGTCTCTTCAAAAAATGGTGCTGGGAAAATTGGACAGCTACATGCAAAAGAATGGAACTTGACCACTCTCTCACACCATACACAAAGATAAACTCAAAATGGATGAAAGACCTCAATGTGAGATAGGAATCCATCATAATCCTAGAGAAGAACATAAGCAGTAACCTCTTCGACATCGGCCACAGCAACTTCTTTCAAGACACGTCTCCAAAGGCAAGGGAAACAAAAGCAAAAATGAAGTTTTGGGACTTCATCAAGATAAAAAGCTTCCACGCAGCAAAGGAAACAGTCAACGAGGTAAACTTTTCATTTGAAGGTTTTGACAGAACCCCTAGGGACGGTTGGGGCAGACAGAAGGACTTGTGTGCTTGCTTCCTACTTTCTGGCTACTAAATACCTCATAGTGCGACAGAATTCAGTCAGACTTGTTTTCATTTTAACAATGCGGAGGAGGGAAAGGTTTATCTTTCTACCTACCTTTAACTGTTAGAGGTCATTAGTATTTATCAGAAGGAATCAGAGTTAGGTGGATAACTTGGCTTGGTTAGTTCAAGGTAAATATTATTCAACTCCACGCATTTTATGAGCCTCGTGTCTATCATTACCTTGGCATGACCGGAATTCCCTCACCATTATCACTTTCCTACCACCCAAAGGAAATGCTATAGATGGGGCAGCGTGTTCTTGTGTCATTTCTTAACTAGCTCTTGGACACACTTGGACTTTGCCTGGGTCTCTGCAGAGGCTGGAAGGTGACCAGGCTGCCTATGGACACTCTCATTTGCATAACTTACAGAACCAGGCCTCACAATGGTCCAACAAACTGTAATTCTCTTAAAACAAGGGCTCAGTCCAGATTTAATTGACAGAATAAATGTCCTCAGATTCAGGAGCTGCTCTTTCAAAGTATTCAAGATTGGTGGCAACAGCTCATAAAAATTGGCAAGTATGCTCTCTCAACAATCTTTTGAAAATGGCTTTCCAAGAGAGGGGGTGGTCATTCACTCCAGAAAAATACCCTCCCCATTTTCTGTCTTGTGGTGGTGAAGAGAAGAATAGCAGTGTGACCCCTTGTGTTGGAAATAGAGCTAGACTGATAGATGGACCTGGTATTGGGATGAGGATCGGAGCCCTGCGGACATGAATAATGTGAGCTGTTTTATCAAAAGGTTTAAAGCAAATTAAACCTAACATTACAGGAAATAATATTCAGTAAGTACGCACTTACAACACACTTTTTTACAGATGGGATTCTCACCTAGGATTTCTAACCTAGTAACATTCAACAAAGGAAATGATCTATGACACAATTTTAAAGTAGTAGAAATGATCCTTATTTTCTTTTTCAAGTCTCTGAATTCAAATGACTTCTCTCCTAAAGGCAGATACTTCCGGAGTTGTGCAATAGCCGAGAGAGGTTCATCTCTTCTTGGGTGTTAGTGAGTTAAGCAGCTTATAGTAATGAATCCCTATTCATGGGCAGAGGGAAGGTTTGTAAAATGTTGTTTAAATGAAAAACATCTGTAACTTTTTAGTTTCTGAGAAGGACTACCTTGTTTCCACAGCTGGTCATGGCTTTACGACTTCTCTCCTGGAAGGAAGTTTAGGAGGGGTCTGCAGGGTGGTTGGGAGCAAAACAGGTTCTAGATTCAGATTTGGGAACAAATCTCATAGTTTCCTCTCACTAGTGTAATAATAATATCTACTTCATACAATTATTTTGAGGATTAAATGAGATAATCACCTGAAGTCACTTAACACAGTACCCAGCACGTACTAAGTGATCCATTCACGTTTACAACAAACAGGTATTCAGATTTCCTATTCAAAGTCAAGGTAACAAAAGGTACAACATAGGGAATATAGTGAATGACACTGCGATAGTGTTGTATGGTGACAGATGGCAGCTCCACTTGTGGTGAGCACAGGATAACGTATAGAGATATTGAGTCAGTATGTTGTACACCTGAAACTAATGGAACATTGTGTGACATCTATACTCAAACAAAAAAAGTTTAATAAGAGAAAAGATTTTCTTTTCAAATTCCTTTCAAATACAAGTATCTCTTAATTTTTCTATCTCATAAACTTGGTTTTTCACAAATTTTATTTTCTTGTGAGTACGGCTACACCGTATTATCATCATTAACCCTTCTTGGTGCTATGGTTGCTGAAAGTCACAGTGAGGCAGGCATAGTGTGGCGGGCATTGGGGAGACAGTGAGAAGTGCTGCGTTGAATTCTAGCCACATGATTGATAATAGTCTGCTTAATATTTCTGAGCCTTCTTTCCTTGCCTTCCCGTGTTGTTCTGAAAATTAAGTGAGGTGAAGTATAAAAAAGTGCCCATCACTGAGTCAGTCTGTAACAGACGCTTGAGTTCTAAAGTATTTATTTCTGTAGAATAAGTTGTGTGACATGGATTCGTCCTTATCTCTATGTAGCTCATTGATCTGCACACCCTCGTGTCTACTTAATAATTAAATATTTCCAGACTTCATGAGTAGAATGTATTTCCGTGTTTATTTCAACTTTATTTCACCATGTGACAAACAGCTGAGTATACGGGGTGCTGGGTGGCTCAGTTGGTTAAGCATCTGACTTGACTCTTTCATTTTGGCTCAGGTCATGATCGCAGGGTCCTGGGATCCAGCCCCACGTGGGGCTCCGTGCTTACCTCGGAGTCTGCTTGAGATTCTCTCTCTCCCTCTCCCTCTGCCCTTCCTCCAACTCGTGCTCTCTCTCTCTCTTTCTCTAAAATAAATAAAATCTTTAAAAAAAATCTGAGTATGCAAATTTACTTCATTGTTTTCACATGGAAGTATCTGAAATACTCTTCTGCACCTTACAACTTCCTGGATGCTGTTTTCTTTGTTAATGATGTCCAAACAAATGCAATGTTAAAAATACATTGCAGAGAAACACAGTATGAAATGAAGTTTACCAGGTGGAAGATCAAGAGGAATTAAGTGCCAAAGCTCTAGCCCACATGTCTGTGAAATTGATTTGACTTAATAGGTTTAATGCAAATAGAGTTGTATTGTTTGGGATGTGTGTATACACACACTTATACACCTACAAACATACACATCTTCAACTGTGTGAGCACATCTTGCTTTTGTCCATTTAGAATGCTCATGAATAAATAAATATAAATGGGTTGTTTTCATTTTTAAAGATCAGCTTTTTATCTGAAATTTAAAACCGAGCATATACTAGTGTTCGAACAGATAGACTTTAAGAAACACAGTAAATTGGGGCATGCCCAAAGACAGCTCATGATTGCCATGTTTTTCTCCATAAAACAAGTACTCTATCTCTCATCTTGTCCTTTTGATTAAACCTGTTTGTTTTTTACCCTTCCTGTAAATCATTTTGTTGTAACCACCACTAGATTTAAAGCATGGAGCTGCTAGTAATCACACCAATTTTTCACTTCAAGGCTTTTCTAGGTGATTTGGTATCAAATGTTTTAGTCTGTTTTCCTAGCTCACCCTGGATATCTGCCAGGATTTAATTTTAGTATCTTCTAGGAAGCTTCCCGTTATCCCTCCTTCCTATTCAGCACCAGCAAAATGCCCTTCTTCTGTTCTCTTAAATCACTCCATATAATATGAAAATCGTAGCTTGCTTTCTGTCTTATCCACTGCATTGTGAAAATCCTGTTTACTCTTGAATCCAATCCCCAACTACAGTGCTCAGCACAGAGGACATGCCCAATAGGTATCTGTTGAACTGAATCTGAATCTGGTCATGGGCCTGTTTGTGTATCTAGGTTAACTCCAGAGTGATCGCCAAGTTTCCACCAGTCCAGGAAGAATGCTTCTTTATCTACAACTTTCTTTCTTTTTTTTTAAAAGATTTTATTTATTTATTTGACAGAGAGAGACAGCCAGTGAGAGAGGGAACACAAGCAGGGGGAGTGGCAGAGGAAGAAGCAGGCTTCCAGCAGAGGAGCCTGATGTGGGGCTCAATCTCAGAATGCAGGGATCACGCCCCGAGCGGAAGGCAGACACTTAACGACTGAGCCACCCAGGCGCCCCAATATATCCTTATCACATATTCTTATATCTTTACCTTGTTACTTGAGGCTTTGTAATATGTCATACATTTTTTTAAGATTTTATTATTTATTTGAAAGAGAGCGAGACAGTGAGAGCGCATGAGCAGGTGATGCGGGAAGCAGCAAAGAGAGAGGGAGAAGCAGATGCCCCGCTGAGCAGGGAGCCCGATGCAGGGCTTGATCCCAGGACCCTGAGATCATGACCTGAGCTGAAGGCAGACACTTAACTGACTGAGCCACCCAGATGCCCCCTATCTACAACTTTCTGAAGGAAGCATCTGTACTCCTTATGAAAGCAAATTCTGATTGGTGTTGTGGTGGTTGGTTTTCTAGCGTCTCAGTCTGATCTTGGGGGTGGGGTGGGGGAGATGCTACGTCCAACTCATGAAAGTTGTAGCATGCAACTGGCAATGGGCTCTATTCAAGGATGTGACTTCTTTACACATGTGACCAGTTCCACTCTGTGTTTTCAGTTTTCTGCTTTGCAAAGTAAAAATACTGATTATTTTTTCCTACATCACAGAAGGGACTAGGACACTTGCCCTGCCCAATCAGAAAAATCAAATGATTTTTAAATTGGTTACAGTTTATTCTCTCTGAGAGGGTTCTTTTACTTACCTGGGGGTCCCAATTATCAATATGGTAAATCTACAAACTAAAAGTAGAAACAGATGATTTTAAGAACAGCGATTTCGTAACAATATGAAAGGATAGTTAAAAGAGAAGAATGTTAGCAGAGGTGACAATATGACTAGTTAATAGAAGTCTACTTTAAAACAGGATTTTGTTCATTTAGGATAGCAGACATGTTAAGGACATTTCTGGTTATTTTACAGAGCTAGAAGAAAAGGATGCATCTTTATTCTTTAATTAGGAAACTGAAAAATCAGAAAATAATTTTACTTGCTTAAATTGTTATAGATCTCATCTATCAAAAATAGCATGTGAAAAAGAATTCATGACACAACTAATAATATCTTATCCATAAATGATGCCCAAGGTTCAAGGGCTCAGGATCTTTTTAAATATTGTATTGTTTCAAGGAAATGAATCATTCTTTCTGTGTGTTTTTGGATAGGCAGTATTGACTTCATTGAGAAATGGAGAAAACCAAACACAAGAAATAGTAACTTTCTGACATAGGAACACTCATAAGACAGTAGGGGAATTAAACTATATCCCACTTTTATTAGCTTTATCTCTGGAATTTATTTCTCTCATATTTTTTTCTTATACGTTAATTTTTGAATTATACTCAGAACAAAGAACAGAGCAAAAATGTATTCCATTTTTGGTGGACCATTGTCTTTTTCAGGTAAAACAATACCTGCATCATTTTCAGTGGATGGCTGTCTATCCAACAGAAAACAAGCCCGAAAACAAAACCTGGGGAAAATAGTCTACGAACCTCCATGTGGAATATAACTTCACAGAGAGTCGCAGTACGATAAGTAGTGCTCAGCACAGAAATGGTGTAGAAGGGCTAGCAACAAGACAACGGGCCCAACTGGAGTCACTTATGCTAAGTCCCATGTCACCAAATCGAGACTCAACTGACTTACAGTTCCAGCTCTCCGGGCAATGGCATCGTAAGGCGGTCCACCAGGAATCACACCATAAGCAAAGGTTAGGTAACCTGCTTGACAGGCCCCTACCATGTTATAAAGGAAAGTAACCTTTGCCATAACCAGGCCATGTTCTTGTCTAGTATAACTTCCTGTTCCACCCTCTTCTCCCTATAAAAGTCTTTCCTTTCGTACAGTCCTCGGAGCTCCTTTCTATCTGCTGGATTGGGTGCTGCCTGATGCGGGAGTAACGGCATAAACCCAACATGATCTTCGACATTGACCCAGCTGCATTTCGTTGTTGAACAGTTGCTGGTTTATTGTCTTTATTCCTCAAAAAAAGAAATATATTTTATTTTACACTTCAGCACGAACGCGACCTTCTCTCATCCAAGGTTCCTACCTCATTAAACTCAGTTATTCAATACCCAGACTGTATTAAAATTTACGTCAAAGTCCACCTCAAAGTTGAACCTTCCAAGTAGTTAAAATTGTATTGTGTCAGGAAGCAATTCCTCTTTGCTCATCTCCCTGCCTCTGGATTTAATGGAGGCGGAATCACCATGGAGCAGCAGGTGCCTTTTAGCTTCCTTGATGATTTACTCGATTGCCTTCAAATGTTTTCCTAGCGCGGCATCTGTGAGCAAGATCGATTACGCATTCCAGGCGGGTTTCTTTTGTCTCTTCTTGAAAATTCATTATGCATCTTAATATATTAAAAAGTTTGGTGTGTGTTTTTTTTTCCTGCTAGTCTCTTATTGGTTTCTGGTTCCAAGGCATTAAGAGTTGGATAATGTGTTCGCTCGCTTACATTTGTCTAAGTGCTTCCCCCTCCTTGTCCAGAACACTGTTCGCATTTGGTCCAAGCTGATCTAAAGATTTTAAACTATTATATATGCAGCATCCGTGAAATTTGAATTAATTTATACAGAAAAGCTTTTTCCAATCCTCTCAGTTGTAAATGGTGAATGCTTACATTCTTTATATGGAGAAAAATCTGTGCTAGAAAAGATATTAGCGTAGAAACAATGTAAAGGCAGAAAAAAACAAATACGTGTTTGTTCATCTTAAACACATAGAATTAAAAAGTACTCTTTACTATCATCCCTCAGGTATAGAACAAAATCAATTAATATCCTTGTAGTTTTCTTCCTCAAATATTCTAAGAACTAATAATTTCAAGAACTGCCTCAAAATATAATTTTTTCTCATAAGTTTATTTGTACATTAAGAATTTTTAAATCATATTTAAACTATTAGTTTGCTCTCAGGTATTTATATCTTATCTCTTACTCCAACCACTCCCTAAAGCACTAAATTTAGAAAACATATTTACTAAAAAGATGTTCTAAAAAGAGAAATGATTCAAGTAAAATTCTTGTACACAATTTTCTTGGGTGTTCAGACAATTTTTAAAAAGATGAGTGATAAAGGTTATGCTGGAAAAATCACTTAATCTCTCATTTGTCATCACATTACACAGTTTTTAAACTAATAAATCCTACAAAAGTTTTTTTTTAAGGGAGAGCTTAGGGAATTAATCTGTAGTATCTCTTTTTTGTTGTTGTTCGTGCTCTGAGCAAATTAGAGGTGGACAAAGAGCAAAGCTTTCAGAGATGAAGATATAAGCAATTTTCTTTGAATTTTTAGATACCTTTTGACTTTCAGAAGAGCTGTAAAGATAGTATGGAGCGTTCCTGTGTGACTCTCTTCTAGCCCCTTGTAATGTCAACATCACACATAAACATTGGTTCAGTGCTACCAACTAAACTGCAGACTTTATTTAGATTTCCCAGATGCTCTACTGATGTTCTTTTCCTGTTCCAGGAGCTACGTTGCATTCAGTTGTCATGTCTCCTTTAGCTCCTCCAATCTGTCACAGGTCGTCAGGATTTTTGGTAATGCATGACCTTGGCAATTTTGGAAAAGTACTCACGTATTTTGTGATTGACCCTGAATTTGGACCTGCCTTATAGTTTCTATTAGAGAGAGTTTATGGATTTGGGGAATACCAGAGAGGTCACATGCTCATCGTATCGCATTATAACAGAGAATACATGATATCAACACATTTTTTTACGAGTGATCGTTGGAGTCATGAGTATAGTTGACTTTTCTATTTATAGTCCTTCTCTATTCATTAATTGGAATTCTAATGGGTGAGTTGTGTCTTCTTTCTCATGTATTTATTCATGCAATTATTTATTTTTCTCACAAATTCTTATGTTATTCTTTGATTAATAATCCAATGCTATCATTATTTATTGTGTACCTTTGACTGTTCCAACTGTGGCCATTGAAAGCCCATTCAAGTGGGCCCTTGCATTCCTTTGAAATGTTCTGTTTGTGTGTTGTTTTCATTTTGTTCTTTTGTTTGTTTGCTTATTCTATCTTTATTTTCTGGCACCTCAAGATGACCCAGATTCATCTTGTATTTTCTCCCCCTCACCCTGGAATAAACCATTTTTCCAAGTAATCTCATTTGCTTATATTGGAAAATGGAATTTATAAATCAATATGTGGGTGCTAGGTGTGTTCATTGTTTTTGGTGTGTGACTGCTTCCAGGTACTCTGAGTGCACAGAGCTGGAGAATATATGGATGCGGATCTTAACATGTACTCTCCACCTGTGTGTGTATGTTACACATACATAAACGTATGTCCATATAACCATAGGTTGTTTTTTTTTTTTTTAAAGATTTTATTTATTTATTCGACAGAGATAGAGACAGCCAGCGAGAGAGGGAACACAAGCAGGGGGAATGGGAGAAGAAGAAGCAGGCTCATAGTGGAGGAGCCTGATGTGGGGCTCAATCCCGGAACGCCGGGATCACGCCCTGAGCCGAAGGCAGACGCTTAACCGCTGTGCCACCCAGGCGCCCCCATATAACCATAGGTTTATACTGATAGATCTGATTCTAGTCTACCATAGTGTTTATTCGGTCCTTCCTCTTTCTTTATTGTAACTTCTTTCTCAAACAGGGATAAACTTAGCTCTATCTACGAAATACCTGTTTGTTTAACCATAGCATAGCTGTAATTTCAAAAATTACCAATTTGTGCTTATATGAGAAACAATTTATGAACTAGAGCACCATGTCTCCTGCTTTTCGAAAGTTCACCTAATGTCACTTTGCTTTTACATTAGTACTGTTTTCTGTAACCCAAAAAAGAGGATTTTTGCTTTTACAATAACAGGCAAAAGCTAAAATAGCTTTCAGTGTCTGTGTTGCAATGAGTCCTTATAAAGGCAGCTTACATTCTAAGCAATGAGAGGGACCCAGCCGAGCTCCTTGCCCGGAGCTGCACTCACCAGTGACTCAACGTCCAGCTCTCGTGGCTTTGAACTCCATCTGTGAGCCTCGGAGTTCTATCTCCATTTATTTTGTGCTTCTGTTAGCAAGATGTGTCCTCAGGCGTGTATTTATTATGCATTCTGATCGGATATATACCCAGGATCAGTGGCATGCGTAGTGTATTTGACACCGGAGCAAATCATTTTTTAATGCACCTTCACCCACACATACATTTAGTACGTATAGCGTACATACATTTTAGTAATAATCAAGTAAAGAGCAGTAACAATCGTTTTCCTTATTTGCTCTTCAGCTTTAAAACTAGTAATTAATGTAAGAAAAAATATGTTTAATTTTAAAGATATTTCTTAAATTCAGTAAAATATTACATATATGAACAAAAATTTGCATTTTCAAAAAGTAAATAGTAGACCTCCCAGTCTGCATTATGTTAATGTTTAAAATGTTAAAGACAAGAACTTCATTCAAGTGGTTCTGAAGAGTGACCATCAGGATGACTCAAGTTTGGGTTTTGTCTTTTACAACCGCTGTGCGATCATGGATTGCTTTGTATCTAATGCTTTTGTGCAGGAACATACAGTATAACAGGAATTGGAGACACGAATTTTAACAGTTCTGAAGTGTAAAGAACTTACACATAAGACGAACACATACAGCTGAGTCCACTTTTGTCGGAGACCAATGATATAACTGGGAGTTCTCCGAATTCGCGTTTATGTAACACACAAAGTTTATTAAAGGAAATGTACTAAAATGGCTAATTTAATGCTGACATATATTATTAAAATTAACAATATTAAAATGATCAATATTGACTATGTCAATTGTTTAGAACTTAAACCAAGACAAGACATTTAGGGAAAGACTCTTTGCCCATTGACATTGTTTAGAATTTCTGGGGCAGATTTATAATAAAAATCAGACCATCTTTTCATCTTTTTTTTTTTCCAGTTGTTTTTGTTGTAAACTTCTTTATAGAGAAGGCATACTCTAATTTCCTTCACCGACGGCAGAATGCTCCCACCTCCCCATCCGTGGTATGTCACTGCCTAAAAGTGGAATGGCTGGTCATGGGATATGTGTAATGTTCAGCTTAGCAGATACGGCCCAGATCTGTCGGTACAGTAATTTAGATTCCTACTACCAGCATGTGAGACCTCCAGCTGTTCCTTATTTCATTGCCAATATTTGACCTGTCCGGTTTTCAATGTTAACCATTCTACCTGTACATGGTTCCCAATGTGGTTTTAATTTGTCTTTGCCGAATGACTAAGGAGGATGAGCACTATACGTACTTTTGGCTACCTTCTTTTGCACCCCAAATTAGATTACCTGACATATTTTCTTTTAATGATTTACATATTCTGGGAACAAGTACTTTGCTGATTATAAATATTGTAAATACCTTTTCCCATTCTGCGCTACTCTTTTCATGCTCTTAATGATGTCATTTGTTGAAGTTCATTTTAAAATAACTGTCATTTATTAACATTTTGTTCTATGGTTAATGCTTTTATGTTCTCCTTAGGACAGAAGTTCTTCACTTTAACAAAGACAAATTTATCAATGTTTTCTTCGATGGTTAGGGCTATTGTGTCCTGTTTGAGAAATCTTCAGCTACCGCTGGTCATAAAGATGATCTTTATTATTATAAAGATGCTTTAAATCTTTTTAAAGATTTATTTATTTATTTTAGAGAGAGAGTACATGCGAGCAGGGCGAAGGGCAGAGGGAGAGGAGAGAGAGAATCTCAAGCCTACCCCCTGCCAAGCACAGAGCCCATCTCGGGGCTCCATCTCACAACCTTGAGATCATGACTTGAGCCGAAATCAAGAGTCTGACACTTGCCCCACGCACTGAGCCAGGCAGGTGCCCCTAGATGCTTTAATTCTTTACCTATCATATTAAGGTTTAAAAAATCTTCCTGGAATTGATTATTTTTTTTTTTTAGTGTGGGGTAAGACAGGGGTCCACCTAGTGGACAATTCCCCAGTACTAGTTAATGACTGCACCATCTTTCCCTACTGCTCTGCACCTGCCACATTTGCTGCCTGTCAGATAACTGAATAGATGTAGTGTATTTTGTGGACTTCCAATGCCATATGATCGTTCTTTTCATCTAAACTTGCGCTAATACTGAATTACCTTCCCTGTGTGTTAAATTTTTGTATTTCACTGTGTGTGTACTACGGATTTGTTCAATTTATGAAAGTTTGCCTTGATTTTTTAGTACTCTTTGCATTTCCATGAAAACTTTACAATCAACTTGGCAATTTTCACCAAAATACCTGCTGGGATTTTGCTTGGGATTGCTTTGAATCTATAGCACTGAGGTCTTGTGCCTTTTTTGGTTATATTGATTCCACTGCATTTGATATGCAATTGAAATTTGTGTGTTTTGAAAAGTTGCACTTCCTAATTTTTCATCTACTAGTATGTGGGAATATAATTGCTTTCTCTTCACTTATGTTGACTGACTAGGTAAATTCATTTCTTTTTTTTTTAATTTATTTTATTTTTTTTTAATTTATTTATTTGACAGAGAGAGACAGCCAGCGAGAGAGGGAACACAAGCAGGGGGAGTGGGAGAGGAAGAAGCAGGCTCCCAGCAGAAGAGCCTGACGTGGGGCTTGATCCTAGAACGCCGGGATCACGCCCTGAGCCAAAGGCAGACGCTCAACCGCTGTGCCACCCAGGCACCCCGGTAAATTCATTTCTTAATTCTAATATTTTATTTCTAATTTTAAAAAACCCACATGAAAATCATATAATCGTATGTTTCATTTCATTGTTTAGAATTCATTTATATATATTCTTTTTTTTTCTCATTGTGTTGGTCAGGACCTCCAATACAATTCCAAAGTGTAGAGAGAGAAGAACCTCCTTTCCAAGTGCCTAATACAAATATTTCACCATTCAGCATGCTATAAGTTTTCAAGATGTCTCTTTATTAGGTAAAACAAGTTCCTTTCCACTTCTAGTTTCTTGAATTTTACTCTATGCTTTTTTGGCGTCTATTGAGAAACTATATGATTTTACTCTTTCATTCTTTAAATGTGGTTAATTATATTGATTGAAAACGGACTATTATACCAATCTTGCATTCCTGGAATAAACTCAGCTTCTTTGTGATACATTTTTTCAAATATCCTAATTGATTCAGCTGTTGATATTCTGTGCAGATATTTATATTTACGATGGTAAGGATCATTGGCCAGAGATTGCCTTTTCTTGTAATATTTTTGTCAAGTACCCGGGATCACAATTATGTTGGCCTCCAAGAACATGCTTGAAAGTGTTCTATTGTTTTATATCCTTCAGAAGAGGTTTGGTAAGATTGGTGGTTTTTCTTCCTTTTAATTTAAAACAGGTTTATTGAGTATAAATTTTATATAATATATGGCATTTAAAGTGTATAATTTGATGGGTTTTTATCTATTATCTTCTATCTATCTATCTATCTATCTATCATCTATCTATCTATCATCTATCATTTATCCATCTCTCATTGATCTGTTTTCTCTATTTACCTATCTATATCATGAAGCCATTGGCACAATTAAGGTAATTTACCATCCCCCAAATTTTTGGGTGCCCTTTTATAATCCGTCTCTCATCTCCAAGCTTTGTCTTCAGGCACAAACCTGATTTATTTATATCATTATAGGTTGGTTCGTATTTTCTAGAATTTATGTAAATATAATCATATAGTATGTGGTCTAATGTTGTTTGCTTCTTACACTCAACATCATTACTTGGAGATTTATCTACATCCTTGTCAAAACTTGGTATAGTAAGTCTTTTCAACTTTGGCCACTCAAGTGGGTATGTGGTGGTATCTCTTTGTGGTTTTTAATTTGCATTTTATTATTTTAAAATTTTAATTAACTTAAAAAATTGGCAAACAGGCTAAAAAACGGACACAGTAAAAGTCACTCTTCATTTTATACAGATCATGGATTTTGACAAATGCACACTCTAAATACTGCTGAAGTCAAGATACGGTGTCGTCCAATTACATCCAAACATTTCAACATGCTATCCCTTTGCAGTCAAACCCTCTTCTCACATACAATTCTTGGCAACCACCGACCTTTCTTCTGTTCCTACAGTGTTTGTTTTCCAAAATGCCATGTAAATGGAAACAGAGAGAATGTGATCTTTTGGGTCTGACTTTTGCTTAGCAAAATGAATGGGAGATTCGTCAATATTGTTGTGTAAAGAAACAGTCCGTGCGTTTGTGTTGCTGAGGAGTGTTCCAATGTATGGATGCCCCACAGTTTCTTTTTCCATTCAGTGGTTGAAAGCTATTTGACTTGTTCCAGGTTTGGGCAATTATAAAGTTTCCATAAACATTTATGTACGGGTTTCTATATGAATATACATTTTCATTTCTCTTGGGTAAATACCTGAGAGTAAGGTGATTGGGTTACGCACTAACCATATGTTAACTGTACAGGAAACCATCACACTGTTTTCCAAAGCGTCTGTATCACGAATCATTCCCACCGGCGGCCATTCCAGTTGCTCCACGTACTCAGTTGGTATCTCATTATGGTTTTGATTCGCATTTCCCTGGTGATTAATAATGTTGAACATCCTTTCATGTGTTTGTTTGCCAGCCATATATTTCCCTTGGCAATGTGTCTATTCAAATCTTTTGCTCATGATTTTTAAAATGGAGTAGTTTGCTTTCCGACTATTGAGCATTGAAGTTACTTATATTGTTAGTTGCGAATCCTTGTTAGACATATGATTGGCACATATTTACCTCTAGTCTGTGGCTAGGCTTTCTTTCTCCTAACAATGTTAAATGCAGACAAAAGTTTCCAATTTCAATAAAGGTAAATTAATTAATTTTTTTACTTTTGTGATTTGTGCTTTTGCTGTTGTATCTAAGAACTGTTTGCCTAACCCAAACTGAAAAATATTTCCCCCTATGGTGTTGTCTAGAAGTTTAGTAGTTTTATGTGTACATTTTGATTAATTGTTGTACAAGGTCTGAGGTATTCATGAAGGCTTACTTTTTGCACATGAACACCCAATTGTTCTTGTGCCATTTGTTGTAAAAACTATCCTTGTATTAATTGACTTACCTTTGTGCCTTTGTAAATGGTATTGCTTATTACACTCAAATTGATTATTATTAGAAATAGAGAAATGCAATTAATTTTCGTATATTGATCTTGTGTCCTGCAACCTTGTTAAATTCATGTATTACTTCTTTAAAATTAATTTGCATTGCTTTGTAATTACTTTATATTACTTTTTAATTCTTTTTTTCTTGTTGTCTGCTTTTGATGTCAGGGTAATACTGGCTTCATGAAATGAGTTGGGAAATATTCCCTCTTGTCAATTTTCTAAAAGAAAATGTCATATCTGTAGGTAGGCAAATAGCAAATATCAGAAAAAAAGAAGCCACATATTGGCTACACTCTGCATATCCAGTTGTGTCCACGCTCACCAAATAAAAAGTTGCTTACTGAACGGCAATTTGTGTAAAGTGTTCTGAGCAACCACAATGTTATCCCAGCGGATACTCCTCATCTAAAAACATGAAGCAGAGGTGAAAGGATGTTTAGCCCTCTATTTTATTTCTCTTGAAAAAAGAAAATCAGTGCAAGTTCATACTTTTCTTTAGGAGTAAGTCGGGGGCTTCTGAAATAAAACCATATTCTAGAGGCAATGCATGTTTCAGAGAATCTTTGCATTCAGGTGAAGTCACTCCTTGTTCACGAAGCTGACAAGGGGCACGCCTAGACAGGGTTATGCTATCTTCAGTTTACATACGGCCAAATGAAAAATAACAATGAACTGATTCACTCGGGGTTAATGGCAAATCCAGAAACCATTAAACCTCTTGCCTCTCACTATAGTATTATAGCTGTTTCCTTAGTTACATTTATTTCAGTGAAATGACCTTTCATTTTTATCTTCCTAGTGACTTTAGAGTCTAACTCCAAATAAAATGCAATTTTACAGTTAAGTAATTCTTATCAAAAGCAGGCTGCTTTTCTTATAACCCTGCCTCTAATGGTAGAGCCCTGAGAGTCCTGGTCACAGGCTTCTTTCTCATTGCTCTCACTCCCAGATGATGTAGGTGTCCACTTTTCCCACGTCTCTTCCTTTGGGGCATTGCTCTTTGCCAATGTCATTTAATGTGGTGAGCCGTCCTCCGAAGTACCGCACTTCACCTGCCATAGAAGTGGAGAGGTGGCCCGTACCAGTCCCTCAGAGTCTTTTCCAGGACACAGAGAGTGGACAGAGTCCTTTTGGGGGTCAATAGGATTGCTGGGAGAGAAAGCATCTCTTTTTTTCATGAAACATAAGTTAAAATGCCATGTAAGCCTGGAACTGGCAGAGACTTTCCGGAATAATACACTAAGATAGAGAGAGGAAAGAACAGCCCCCACCCCCCCCCCAAAAAAAAATCCATGGGTGTGGGAATAGAGACAGAGAAGTTAGAAATGAGAGAGAGAGAGAGAGAGAGAGAACTGAAATTGTCATTTAAACATTATTCGGCAGATGTGTCTAAAACCCCACCCTTGCTCTTTTTCTAAGTCAGAAATTTCCTTTTGGGGGCACCTGGGTGGCTCAGTTGGTTAAGCATCTGCCGTCAGCTCAGGTCATGATCCTGGGGTCCCGGGGTCCTGGGGTCCTGAGATCAAGCCCCACATCGGGCTCTCTGTTCAATGCGGAGTCTGCTTCTCCCTTTCCCTCTGTCCCTCCACATGCTTGTGCTCTCTCTCTCTCTCTCTGTCAAATAAATAAACAAATCTTAAAAAAAAAAAAGAAATTGTCTTTTGTTTCAGTTAAGTTTTTTGCTACTTTCAGCCAACAAGTGCTGACTACCATTCTAAGTGTTTCCATTCATTTACAGATGCTGACAGCTTACACTACTCTATGCCCACTTTAAACTCTTGGCTGAACCCTAGATTCATCTCCGTGGGCAAACCCAAATTTTTGCTCCGATTGGATGACTTGGGCAGCTAAACCTGCCATATTCGAAGCCAAACAACTGGTTTCCCCGCAGACCTAGTCCTCCACCTTCTGTGTCTCAGTACATCACCACCACTTCCTAGTGGCTCGTGTCCCCTCGTGCTCCCCCCCCCTCCCCGCACCAACCCTCCAGCAAGTCCTACCTTTCTCACTCCCTGAATGTTCCAGGGATCTCTCTGTTTCTCTTCGTTCCTACTGTCTCCACCCCAGTCTAGCACCATCTCTCCCTGCCTGCAATTTCCTTCCAGCTGCCTCACCACTCTGGGTTCTGATTCCTCATAATCCAGCCTCTGCCTGGCACCTGGAGTGAACCTTTAAAAATATAAACTAGGTCACTTTCATTCCCCTGCTTGGAAACTTGTAATTGCTTTGAATTGCACATAAAACAAAGCTTGAATTCCCTTTCCTGGTCTAAAAGTCTTTTCCTAAATCTAATCTCCTCTCTCCCCCAGCCCTATATTCTGTGGTTCATGCACTGGTCCGGGCACTGTCTCTGCTTGTACCTCCCTCCCTTTCCTCTCCTCCTTTATGGCTTGATCTAAGTAATGTCTCCTCAGAGATCATCCCTGACCACCCTGCCCAGAGCAAGTGTACCTCTCACCTACACCACAATTCTCTGCCCAAATTCCTAGATTATGTACTTTTTATCAGACATGATAATTAATAATTACTTGGTTTTTTTTTAGTTGGTTTCCCTTCAGTCTGCTTCCAACACTAGACCAGACAGTGAGGTCTGTGGATGGACGAGCCATGTCTCTTGCCTGTTGCTAAGCACCAGACTCCAACTACCTGCCAGCAACACGGACACTTGAAAGTAGATGCTAAATGGATCAAAGAAGAAATGAACAAGTGAATGAACTCTACAGGGCATAGTAAAGAAAAATTAGAATAGTGGAGACTAATTCCATTTAGAGTGATGTGGGAAGATTGCTTTGGAATAAGAAGCAAATGAGTTAAACTTGGAATAATAGTTTGGGTAATGGTGGGAAAAAGGAAATAGCTCAGAGAAAACCTGGAAGAGTGTGTGTGTGTGTGTGTGTGTGTGTGTGTGTAAGGGACACACACTGTGTACGCAGGCTCCTACTGTGGGTATGTATGGAGGACCGAAGTGCAGGAGATAGAAGGTAAGCTTTGGTAGAGAGGGTGAGACCAAATCATGGATGTCATCAAATACCAAACTTTATTTAGCTTGGACAAAGCTAGAGTTCTGGGGACAACAAAGGCTGTGTATGAAAGTAATAGCTGTGGCCAGAATTAAAGGGAAGGAACAGACATGAGGTGATGTGGTGGTAAAATGTATAGACCTAGTGACAAATGGAATGTCGATATGTTGACAGAGGTGGACGAGGTAAAGCGGATCGGAGCTTGTAAACCTGTGTGACTGGGATACAGGCACATGAGTAGACGGAAAGCTGGGAGGGCTGTGTGTGAACCGGAAGGAGCGCAATGGAAGTATGAGCACCCTCAAACAGATATATTCCAAAATGGCCAGACGATACTGGAAAAGGCAGCACCAGAGCCCAGCTGAGAAATCAAAGATAAAGAAGTGAATCAGCAACAACTACCGAAGAGAAATATGTCGGTATGTCCTGTCGACTGAGTGGATCACTAGTCAGGATTTAGTGTGGGAAAAGAATCCAGGCCAGTGATTTCTAGCAGAGAAAAAAACAGTATGTGTAATATGGGGAATTCGATGTTTGTTTAATTATGGGAATGACTGGGGGAACTTCATATCTGAAGTGGACCCTCGTCAAGCTTCTGGCTTCAAGCACCTCTGGTCAGGTTGTCGGGAATTACTACTGCCACCCACAGGCCTGGAAAATGCTCTGCTGTGACCCCTGTGGAGGTCACAGCCATCCCTATGAGCAAGCGGGGGAACTGGCAGTAGATATGGGAGTCCCACTGCAGCTCCTGCGAAAAGTCTGCCCACGCAGAAGGGGTAAATCACCTCCCACTCCTGGCTGTCTTCCTTCTGCCTTCCAAATATGGTGCCGGGGGGGTCTCACTGGCAGAACCCATATATCCTAAGTTGTCGTGGTAAGTGTCCTGAGAACATGGAGTCTTTAATCTGCCAGCTCTTTAGTTGCAGATGATGGGGCTTCAGGGCTCTAAACTGGGGAGGGAACGGGTGCTGGGGGTCACAATGGGCATGGGGCAAAGGGCTAGACATACACTTTTGCACCTATTTTTCACCAAGAAATACTAAGTCCTACTACACCCCCCATTTTACAGATCAGAATGCGAAGACATAGAGGAACTTGACGTATGTCTGCATCCAACTGGGGGAACCAAGGTCTGCACCCAGACATTGTGACTTAAAAGCCCACATTCTTTAGCCTGTGCTGGGGTTTTCTCCTCAGAAATAATAGTTAAAGACCTCGAAGGAGAGCATATCAAATGAGCAAATGAGCAAAGAAGAATACAGAGTCTAGAGTTTGGAAGGAACGGGTAAGGGAAGCCGAAGCAGTAATTGGGACTAAAGAATGTTTAGAACACAATGGCAGAGTTAGGAGGGCACACTCAAGGTCAGAAGAGGCGAATCATCATGAAGGAGGTGGTGGCTTATGGTCAATTGGTTTAAAAACTGAGAAGCCACCATACTAAGCGAAAAGCACATCATTATCGCTCTTGCGGTCACTAGGTTCTGCGACTGAGGGCTCTCATGACGAAGCCCTATGGATTAGGAAGTGGAAGGGAGCTCTTGACATTTGAGCACCACATTCCTGGCATTCTACCCAATATGCTTTCATGATCCTCTCCCTTTTCACTTAATATTTATCCAAAAAACCGGTTCTTAAGTCAGCCTTATTCATCAGGACCATTGAGAGAACAGAGAACTCGGTGTTTGTTGCCATAGGGACCTGCAGAATCATGCCACGTGGTTACTTTTGCTTAGAATGCGTGCTGGCTTGATATGTTCCAACTACATCCACCCGTCCTCCTGATTGTACCTTCTGGAGGCACCGAAATACGGCCCTGGAACACATTTTCTGAGTCCCTTGTTGTATTGTGACTTTGAGTGGGAATGCCACTTACCAACAGTCGAGGTACCTTTGCGTGGAGGTCGAAGGCAGCAGAGCACTCCTGCTTGGTTCAGGCTATCTCCTGGCTGGACGGCAGGCAGCAGTTTGCCCTAATTCATTATGCATTGTCCACCATGAGGCTCCCTACAGATTGTCCCTGCTCTGATGTAGAACGACATGTTAGTACAAACATATATTAATGACGATGACATTACAGAAGAGGAATGTATCTTGCTGCACGATCAGCAATGTTCTTGAAATGCTCCAGATGGCAAAACTCCATTCTTTCTTTACAGGCAAACAGGGGCCTCATTTGGTTAATTTTTTGGCAACAAGATATAATTACAGCTTTGGAATGTGTGTTCTAGTATCAGCTACTATAATGAGTTATGAATGATCAGATCCAACCAGTCTATAAGGAGAAGTTCGTTCAGGTGCTCAAGTGACTCTACCAGCATCTGGGCTACAAAGATCAGTGATTTGCCCCGTGTTGAAGCATTGACATCTGGTTCCTAAACTCTTCTTTAAATTGTGTTGACCTTGTTCCTACAGAATGGCAACCCTGAAAGGTGCATTCTGCTAGTGAACACGAGACTAAACTAGCATCAATGTAAAATTTGCTGTGTAATTGTGGCCTAGCAGAAAACTAGTCCATTCTCTTTGAACTATTATTTAGGTTACCCTTCTGTTACTTTAATTAACTTTTAGACATCGCTACACTGATGAAAATGAAAAAACAAATGTGTGATAGGGAGAAAAAGGCAGAAACATAAAAAATAAAAATCACATTTATTTAAACAAAAATATACACACAGTGTACAATGAATATGGTTTACATGGAACAACAAAATAAAATGATATTTCTTCAAACGCCAACATAACATGATCTAACCTATCTGTGCCCCATTTCCTAGGAATACACATTACTGGCTCGTCTAGAATATATACTTAACATAAAAAGAAAACAAATGCCAACATTTCGGATAAGTACCACAAGAATCTGAAAATTTGATGTTAGGTTAAACAAAATAATATTCACACAAGAAGTATATATGTACAAAGAACACACTTGTGCAGGGAAATGGGAGCGTCATTACACACCTGTGGAGGCTGCCTTTGAAAAGTCTGAAAGTCCTTTGACATGAAATCGTTTTTAAATATTGACAGTGATATAAAAGCATCACAGGGCCTATGGAGATGAGAAAGCAATCTTGTGGGTCAATATTGCCTGCTAGGCAACGAAACCGTACCGAGTGATCATTAAAGATGGACTGTTGGATTAGGGCCTTTTGTGACTGTAATTTCAATGATTTTAGGAAGCTTGTGGATATAATCATGCTATGAGTAGGAAAGTGCAACATCATTCTAAAGAACTCGATTTACTAAAAGATAAACAAGATCGGGTTTATCAGGAAACATCACTTGTGCTGGGTCTTCTCTCTCTTGATACTCACTCTCTCTGGGTACCATACTTCACGGTGAGCCTTGTTTTCCTTTTTTGATTTGTAATTCTAAATGTTCACATAATCTATGATATTCAAGCTGAAGACAAGCTCATTGCATGTACAATTTATTATTATTTTTGGCTGATATCACCTTATGATTTTTCCCCCGACCTCCTTGTTACTAGTAGCCAGATAGGCTTTTGTTTCTTTGACATCAGAAATGCTTTAGACTCTCTTACGTGCTTAGAGATACAATTCGAAGACTGATTAATGTGCACCATGACTTGGAAAGTAAAAATCCAAATTTCCATACCTTAACTTCATACCGAATTGGCCCACCGTATTTTATCTAAACATTGATTTTATTTTCCGGTTCTTAAAGACAGTTTTGCTATAGGTTGCATCTGTTTGGGTAGAAAGTTCTAGCTTAAAACTGCCAAAGAAACAAAGGATATAATACATTGGGACTTTATTTGCAAAGCAATAAAATATAAATATGGGGGGGAAAGCATAGCTTCTGCAGACTGCAGCTGAGCTAAAAGAACGTCAGTTCACGCTGCAATTGTCAATCAACCACACAACTCTCAGCATTCTCTTCAGTGGTGCGTCATTTGTAAAGCCTCCAGCTATTAAGGATGCTTTGTGTTCAACATGCTCGCTTCCCTCCGTAACTGCTGACCACAGTTTTTCTCAGGCCAATTTCTTAAATCTGTGATAAACGCGAATTTATTTCCTAAAGATTACAAAAGGTGCCCTGCATATTGAATTAGACAACTGATATGCCATCCTGCTTGGAAATCAAACATCTAAAACGTCTGTGGTGTTTCAGCATACTGCCAGAGTTTAATTTGCTTAATCTAACAGTGTGGGTTTCAACGGAACTATACTTACTAGAATCCGGACACAGTGTTATGTTGCTGTTTTTCCTTTTAGCAAATGCTAAAATTATAAACTTAAAAATTTGTACTGAAGCACATTTTCAGTGATACTCTAATTAGGCTAACATTTCTCTGAATTTAGCCCAGAGTGGTTATTGCTTACACTAAGGCTGCATTGCTGAGATTTCCCTTGCAGAACATCAAGAGAGATACATTTTTTAAATGCATCTGTATGATTATATAATTTAATTATGAATAACATATAAACATCAAATGTTACTTACAGTCTAATAGGTGTCTTTAAAAAGGGGAAAAAACAAAACAAAATTGTAGCCATCTGAAGATGTCTGATTGCACTTAATACCATATTAATAGTTTTATAATGCTTCCAATTATTTGTTATTTGCTGGAGAAAAAAGCAATGGTGGCATTCGGTTGTGTGCTGGTAAATGTTTAACAACTGGCTTTCCAGGAATTAAAAGTCCCAGTTTGCAGCATTCGGTAATTTCTGCATGTAAATACTCCCACTGTGGTCAATTTCAAGCTACCCACGTGATGTTCCTGGGTGTGGAGTCAGGAAGAGAGGCACAGGGGCACGTGATGATACAATGTTTCCACTGTGCAGGGACAATGGACATAAACAACCTCAGAAGCACAGGTAAAGAGTAAAATGAAGGAAAATAATTAGGAAGTGGTAAATTTTGATTATTATCTTTGTTTTTAATAAAATTTATTCAATTGCTTTTGATAATTTAATATTTCATGATGGTGTGTTTAGCAACTGGCTTACAAAACTCCTGAAAATTTAATGATCAGTTCTCATGAGTCTGCATGAGCCAGTTCTAGTGCACCACTGGTATCCTTTCTCCTTGGCCTGTGTCATACTTTACATAAAGAGGGGCTTGATTTGTTGGGAAGAAAAGCATTACTCCATACAGATCTGATCCTTTTCCACCCTGAGTCTTATTTTATGCAAAATACCATACGTAGCTGAGGGGAAAAAAAGGGAAGTATCTTCCATCGAGATGCTGGCTTTTAAGACTACACAGTTTTTCAGAAAGTAAGAGGGGATTTGTCTTACAAAGTAAGAACTGGAGGTTAGTCACATGGCATACTGCTCTAATTAGTTGGTTGGTCATTTTAGACAATTTGTCAGCAGGATCACATGGTGGCTCCGACTCACTGGATTACTGGACTGATCGAACACCAAAGGATTGTTTTGGCAGGATAGAGAAAAAATCTAAGACAATATTTACAAGGAAAAAAAACCAAAACCACCACCCGAGAAATTAAGAATGCATCCAAATGTGGGTCTGCTTCAATCAAATATTTGAAACTTTTATGTTCTGCTGTTTCGTGGAATATTTTCAGGCTCTGGGTCTTTTGCCACTGGATTAAACATAATCAAGATTTCACCTTCCCTTGTTTTTAAATATGTTTTCTGTAGAACTCTGCAAATACCTATACAGAATTGATATGTGCATTTGCTAACATTGGAGGGGAAACATATTTTAGCCAAAAAATTTTTTATCTTGTTTGGAAATGTCATTTTCTTGGTTCAGTTTCTGGTTCAATCTGATCTCTTGAAATAGGCCTGCTGGTGTATCTTTTAAATAAAAATAGAGAAAGAAAAGCATGACTTGGCTGTGTTTGTACAAAGGAGATTTAAAACTTTTAAACATTTGCTCTCTGATTTAGAAAATCATAATAACTTAAGAAAAAGTGAAGCGGATTTCCGGCAATACTTGGAATATCTCTCACGAAAGGAGCAGTATTGCTGTTGATATGAAACGTGAATTTTCTTGGTTAAATCCACTTTTAAAAGTATGCATAGATACAGGCTTTGTATAGGGAAAGGCAGATGACTCTGCTAATAATAAAAGAAATCTTCTATGCATTTGTATTATAGTAAGCTCTAGCCTTTGAGACTTCTCTGTCAGTACTTACTAAAAAGAGAAAAAAAATCTTTGAGATATCTTCTCCAAATAGAAGACCCTACTTGTTGGCTTTCTAGTTATAAACATTTTTTCCATATTTGAGTCAAGAGTTTTCATTTTTAAAAATACAAACAAAAATGACTGTTTCTGAGTATTTACAGGATGATACATTTTCATTTAAGGTCTCTTGGAACACAGACCACTCTTTGATATACTGAATAAGGCTTCGTTGTTACTCAAGGAAACCTCTGTCATCCCAACCTCTTTACCTTAAATCCAATGGGATCATGGAAATAACCACAAATCCTACCGTTTTCGATTAAAATTTAACAATTCAAAAATTATATTTAATCACTGAAATGGAGAAGGAAGCATAAGGGAGAACACCAAAAACCTTGGTCTGTAAATAGTTCTCTAGCACATAGCATCTTTTTATTAAAAAACCTGTCGATGGCCTCACATATAACGCCCACAAGTCACTAGCTAAAATAATGGATTGAAAATTCTAGTATTAAAAGCCCCAAACGGTTATCTAAAATTTGTAGTAATCTGAAAAACCCAACATGAACCTGGAGATGTGTTTGGAGCCCTTAGTTCAACAGATATCTTAGCCAAGAAGCTGTCACACTAGCTCTGGAAAGCCCCATAATACCATCCACTGAATGCGGTCACAGCCAGGAGATGTCTACGGAACAGCCCTCCAGCATTTCCAAGGGGAGATTTATGCTCTGGATAGCACACTCTTCCAACGAGTGAGGAAAAAGAATAAACTCTTCACATCTGGAGAAAACAGGTTTCATTCATTCAGACCATTATACTCCAAGGTTCAATTCTGGCAATAAATGACAATTTCTATTTAACTAACTCACATGTCCTCCCACAATTTTCATGTCTTTTTCGCACGGCAATTTGGAGAATAGACAAGCCACAGGCTAGGAAGGTAAGAAGAGATTGTAATCATGGTTCTAAAATGATCTAGCTGGATGATGGGGGGGGGGCATATCTTCCTTGTGCTTTAATTTGTCCATTTATAACGGCCTTAGACAAGATGATCTCTAAAGCACTTTCTAATTTGGAACTTTTGGAAAGCCTATGGTGTGATTTTACTGTGAGTACATTTCAAATTCAGGTTAACAAATAATTGCTTCAGTTTATCATTAGTTATGGTTGCATATGTCTTAAAATGTTTATTCTCCCGTAGTCATCTAAGCCAGACAATGCATACTTCCACCGTCTATATTCTGTCGCAAGATGACTACTGGAAAACATCACAAAGACAGTTTATTGATTCTTATGAACTTGGCTACATAAAGGTCAGGCTGATGGGGGTTTTCACGTTTGACATCATCAGGTTGCTGATCTTTCGTTTCCTCGCCGTTGCCGTTCCTCGCCGTGTTTTCTCCACTATACTATTCAACTTTCACTAGCCCCACTTCTGTAATGGGGTCATATGACCCGAGTCCGAGTTTTGAAAAGATACCACATTCTGGAAAAGTCTCCTCGCCGTGCAGCTCACACTGTCATCTACCTGTTCGGGAGGGCTAGTCTCATCTCGCCCAGAGGAACCCCGTCGTGACAAGCACACCTGCAACCCGCTTCTGCAGTCAAGATCATGCGTTGATGCTACCAAATTTCAATTCACTGAAAAAATATTTTTCCAAATCCCACAAATGGGCTCTAAGGTCACACGTGACAGTGGCTGTGAACTAACGTGTCTGGGTCTCCCTCCCCTTTCCCCTCTCCTGTCTTCCCTTTGGAGGTCAAGCGCCCCTCCATGATTCCCCTATGGCAACCCGCCCCTGGCTGAAGGACTCCATGAAGCAAATGTACCCATTCTGAGCTGATCTCAGCCTGTGAGCGCCAATGCGCTGAAGCTGAGAACTAGAATCACAATGTGACTTGAGATTTTTTTTAATGGATTGCATTCAGAGTCATAGGCTAATACCTAATTCAAATAATGCCAAGATTTGGGCAAACATCCCTGATCACCTCCCTCCACAAATTCGGGACGATAAAAAAGTGAAAAGGGTGGAGATTATCCGACTGAAGCGTGTTTGTGTTCCTGTTTATTTACGTGTTGGTAAAGTTAGGTGTCAGCTTTTCCATAAGTCCCCTCTGGAGGTCGGTAGTACTTGGGGAAAGCCATCAGCTGTAGCATGTTGAAAGCATACTTTCTGCATCTGACATTCTTCAGTACATTCTCTATGCGGCATCCTTCTCTGGTGAAAGGGGAAAAAGTACAACTTCATGAAACACAGAATAAATAAATATGCTTTATTTGTTCAATGCAGAGTTGCAGCAACAGTCCAAGTAAAAATAACAAAGATTCAACTCTACATTTTTTTTTCACAAATGATGATACATCTTACAAAATTAAATCCTAGGCCAGGCCCAATACCGTTATTGCCCTCGGAAAGAGATGATTCAAGTCTCTTTGCTCTTAACAGATATTTAAGGTTTAATAAACTCTTTAAATATACTTTGCTCCACAATACAGCTTCACTTTAGTTTCATAAATATATCTGCCTTTTTTTAAATAACTTTTCCACAAATTAACTTCTCAGTCTCTTTAAAACACATTAAAATCTACATGTACCCCTAAGGATGCAGGTTCTAGGAATAAGGCATTTAATTGATTAAGTCTGGCCCTATAGATTTTTAAAGGAAATCTTCATCTCTATTTTACTTCGTTATTTTAGCTGTGCAATGAAGAGAAGAATGGCTTTCCAAACAGCCTGGTCCAAGTCTCCGCTTTATAAAGGAAAGGGGCTTGTGCACAGACAGTACAAAAGTCACGGGTGCTGAAAATGGCATGTAAGACACAAACAAGACCTAGTTAAAAAGAATAGAAAAGTACTCCGAGAGCCAAATCAACCCAAACAATAGTTACAAACAGGTTAATTTAATTACAAAACATAAATAGCCATTCTCTTCATAAAATTACTTGACAGAAAAGGGTCAATTGAAGCCAAGAACTAACATAACTCACAGGTTAAAGAATCAAACAGAAGGTTCTATCAGCTGACAGCAACAATGATATTAGCACAGTGGAAATAAAGTCTGGAACCTCCCACGTCTCTAAGACTTGTCTCAGGGTTTCAGTGCATTGTGCCAATTCATTCTTAATCGTTTTTGATAAATTGAATGGGAAGAGAAACGGGAGGTACAGAACTTCAAGCTTTCAGGATTCTGTTCTTTGTCTTATTCCAAAGACAGTAATTTAAAAATTCTTTTGAGCTAGTTAACAGTGGGAAACACTTTTCCATGAACAAAAGAGCAAAATAATTCCCTTAATGCATAGTACTTCTTTTTTCAGATTTTAGGAAAAACAAACAAAACACTTACAATTCGAACATTTGGTGGTTGTTTTTTTTAAATTCTGTGAATCTGAAAATGTAGAAATATTACAGCATCGCCCCCCATAATTTAAAGTCCATTGTCATTTGTAGAAAAGAAAGGAATACAACATAAAATTATTGGTATTTGGCTAATAGTAATGCAAGACTTAAAATAAGCCACACAACTAGCAGGTGTGAGCTGACAAGCAGCAAGGCGACAGGATAGAAGTGTCGAGAAGTTGGCTTGTTATCAGTTAGACAGCCTGTTTCGGGATCATCGGATTCATTCAGTGCTCCCTGGGTTTGTCTGCTGTTAAACAGGGGGAGGGGGGAGTCAGGGGAGAAAAGAAAAGAGTACAGCATTCACACAGGAAAGAAACTCAACCTTAAATATCCTGCAATACAACACATTATGTTATATAATACAGCTGTTTCAGATGGAGTTTTTATGCTAACCAGCCCCGAATGTGTCCTGTGCATTTTTTCTTACTGGACTACATTGACAAATGCATTAAAAAAAAAAAAAAAACAAGATTCCTTTTGCTTTTTATGCAAGGAGGAAGAGAGAGACACTGAGGTGGTATTCACATGGGCTGGATGTGTATGTATCAGGAAGACTCGATCACATGAGCATAACAGCACCAATTGACAAGACTACATGAATAAAACTCAACTATGGATCAACCCGTAAAAAATAATGTGATGAATACATCTTGGGAAAATGAAATGAGAAACGCAGTGTGTAGTGAAGCAAACGGACATGTCTGGCACATTTAAACACACCATCTATTGTTACTATACCTACATAATGCATTTAACGTTATAAAAATGATTTGCGGAAATGGCCTGGTATTCAAAATGAATGAAACATCTGACATGTCATCCTTGCCAGCCATATGACTCGTTGAAAACCCGACTCAGCACCCTTCTGTTAGTTCAGTTCATAAACTATGTTTTCTGCTGCTCATCTTACTTAGATGATGCCAAATCTATCTCCAAGGGACTCCTGAACTTAAAAGAGATCCATGTTTGCAGAATGTCTGTTCAGAAAAGAAAAGGTTTTCTGTGTGAGTGAAAGATGGGCATTTGTAATTGGGCTTAAAAGCAGCTCCAAGTGCGGCAAGTCTGAAATATGCCACACTGATATAAGTTGAAAATAAAAATTCTGTGTTATATTTCATCAGTATTCAGAGTTTTCAGAATTTCTTTTTTTTTTTTTTTTAAAGATTTTATTTATTTATTTGACAGAGACAGCCAGCGAGAGAGGGAACACAGCAGGGGGAGTGGGAGAGGAAGAAGCAGGCTCCCAGCGGAGGAGCCCGATGTGGGACTCGATCCCGGAACGCCAGGACCACGCCCTGAGCCGAAGGCAGACGCTTTAACGACTGCGCTACCCAGGCGCCCCACAGAGTTTTCAGAATTTCTATCACACTCAGGTGTCCAGGGGTGGTTCGATCTTTACGAGCTCCTCCAGGTCTTGAAGCAGAAAACTGGTGATTTACTCAGTCTTAGGAAGACTGCAGTGTGAACAATCCCCTTAGCTTCCATAGCCCCCTTATAACGCTTTGCAGCCCCTGAAAATCTCCTACAAAGACATTTTTTTTTTAATTTTTATTTACTTATTTGAGAGACACAGAGAGAGAGAGAGAGATTGAGAGAATGAGTGGGAGCGAGAGGAGACTCCTTGCTGAGCAGGGAGCCTGACACAGGGCTCGATCCCAGGACCCTGGGACCATGACCTGAGCTGAAGGCAGATGCTTAACCGACTGAGCCACCCCGGTGCCCTAAAGACATTCTTGATGAGGTACTGGACCACATCACTGGCCACAATGGGCAGCAGTGGTCGTAATTACTTTGAACATCTATCTGACTTAGTTTAAAGCGTCAAATCAATCATGTTGTGTGCTGTGCTCTGACGCTTCCTTCTTCTTTGGTAAGACCTAAGGACTATGGAGCCCGTGACAATGTGAAATAGCAGCTTATCTGAATAAAACGAATGCTTTATTGAGCAAAAGGAGAGTGATTCTGGACTTGCATTATTCCTACTGTCAACTGTATGAGTGACCTGGTTACTTGTTCAACATTCTACGGCACATTAGGTAGGAAATATGCAGAAGGATTTAAAGGATTGATACTTTTGTGACTAAGAAAAGCTTCCTTGCCCAATATTATTTCTCTAGTGTCACCAACATTCCCTCCTGTCCAGTTTTAAGGTGAAAGTTATCTGTAGCAAATCTTAACTTCGTTGAAACCTCGTTGCCTCTCCAATGTTCCTTGTTAGGAGAGAAGTCTAGTCTCCTAAATCAACCCCACTTTCTCTCATCTTTCTATCAATCATGTTATAAATATTATATTCTGATTACAAATTTTGGCTAACTATTAACCACTATCTATCACTATAATAGTACAGAAATACTCTCTCCCACTGGGGTCACCTGCAGATAGGCTCTGGCTGAGGACTCTACTACTGGCCAAAAAATAAGCTGAAAGGATTTTATGACAGTCCTTAATCCAAATACAGGGGACTAATTTATACTAGATGGGGTTGTTGTTGTTTTTTAAATAACTGCCAGAGCACGTTTCACATTTTCCAGTCTATTTGCTGAATATGCCTTAGAAGTGAAAATTACTAAATTAAAAGGTTGTGGTGTTTTGTTTTGTTTTGTTTCTGGAAGGATAGTTTCATAATTGAATTACTTTATTGTTTACTGACTTCTTTCTCTGGAGATTAAAATAATACATTAAAAATGCCTCACACAGAATAATTCCATTATTCAGCTAGAATTGAAAGCCACATGGCCCAGGTGGCTGCCGCCAAGCTCTAGGCTCAAGGCCCCCAACTAAGTCGTAACGTGGGCACAGGTGCTCTGGGGGCTGTTTCCTTCTTTCCACTAAGAAAAGCACAACTGGTCATTTCCTCGTAACCACAAATGAATTTTTAAGCACTCTGCAAGCATAAACTGCAAAGGATGTGTTAAGTAATGATATTAGTAATTTCCTCACCAGCAGATGATGAAAAATAACTAATTAGTGGCCACCTTGCAAGGTGCCCTGACCATCCAGAGTCGCTCGTTTTAGCCGTCATTGGTAGATCACCATGGAAGCAAATCACAATGTTGCCTCCATTGAAAATGTGACACGATCAGTTATATAAGGGCAGTTACTGAAACTGCAGGATAGAAATTATTTTTTTTTCTTTACAGACCTGTCAAAGCAATCACTTAAAAACAAGTCAAAAGAAATGTCTCACGTTTAGATACATCATTGCTACATGAGGAGACATTTCCTTAAATAAAACCCAATGTGCATGACTTGATGACATTTGCGTATTTCTCCCTCTTTTCTGTGGGTGACTACGGCTGTATGGTAGATCCCAAGTCCCCCTGCAGGTATCCTCTCCACCACCCAGACCGCTAAAAACAAAAGTGAGATTCTTCCTATCTTCCCCTGCTGGGTAATCATACCGGAAGAGTTTTGCTACTTGCTATTTTAGTCCTTTAACCATTAGAGCTCTTCCAGTGCCCCCAAAGGAAAATTCCCAATTAAAACTAAATTTAAAAATATTTCCTTCTGACCAGAAAGCTGATTTCCTCCCATGCTAAAATGAGACCATTTCACATTGAATTACATCCAAGTTTAGGGTTGTGGGTGCCCCATCTTGAAATTATGAGCTAAGATTTTAGAGCCAATATTTTAGAGATTTCTTTGACTCCACAATCATCCAGTAAATCAATCTTAATAGAACACCATGTTTCAAGCCCTAGATTGCTGGATTGTCTCAGATTTTAAACTGGCTGATCTGTGTGAAAATGAATATAACGTAGGTCTCGTATCAATAAGAACTTTGAGATTCGTACAGAAATCACAAAATCATAGATTCTCAGATGTAAAAGTGACTTTAAAAAAATCTTCAAGTGGAACTGCACATTTTATAGATGAGAAACTAAATCTGAAGGCTGTGCTGACGCTTTACAACAGCAATTGCAAGGAAAGGATCCTGAGAATGTAGTTAGCCTGCTTCACAGTTTGCTTATGTGGCACTCTGATAAAATAATGGGGAGGAAGGCTTCTTGTTTTCCGTTTAGATCAATGCCCATGAAATTTAAAACTCAAAATACTCTTAAATGTCAAATTATCTATCAAAGCTTTCCAAAAATTTAATTTATAATTAGAACACTGAAAGTATATTTCCAGGACTTTTAATAAACTGTACAACTATTTAAATACAGGGACAACTTTAATAAGACAATGTCAAAGGTGGGGTAATTTCCAGTGACCTAGAAGCAAGATTAGCCTTTGTGGCCACATTTAAGATGGTTTTTTTCATTCCAACTGGATTTCAGAATCTAATTCAAAATATATCATGTAGATTCTAGGAAAAGCCCCTAAATGAAGAAGTTACTCAGAAGATGTAAGACTTTTTCACTGCTTTGAATATCTGGGTCATAGAGTGTTTCTAATCATTGCGGACAAGTTTGGTATAAAAGAGAGTAGTATTAGGCAAAACACACCCCCAAAGGAAGCGGAGTCCTCCCCATAGGACACTGCACACATTTCCAGGCGGGCCATGTTTTGGGGGGAGGGGGACTGCTATGAACTAGAGGATACCAGAGCCTCATAACCAGGACGTGACAGCGAGCTTGGGAGCCCGACATATCAGAGAAGACGAAGACAGAAGACGTTGAGAATCAGAAGCACTTCACTGGCTTAGAGAAGAGGAAAAATCAAGAGGTTGATTTCAGAGTCAAAGTTTCTCTAGTGGAAAGTCTGGGCTACCTTGGGAAGCAAAAAGAGTGTGTCGGAAGTAAAGAAAAAGATCTCCCATGCATCATGTCCTACCCTGTGAAAATAGCTCTGTAGGTGTTGCCTTGTTCGTTTCTTACAAACAGCCACACTGGTCGGCGTTATTATCTCCAAGGGCCCAAAAGGGTCACAAAACTCGTTCAAGTGGCAGATAGGGGATTTTTATCCCTGTCTGGCTAGTGAAAAAACCATATTCCTCCCACTTAATGACCGGGCTCCTTCAAGCACAGGGTTTCTTGCTCTCTCTGAAGCTGGCAAGTGTGATTTCTTGCTAGTTGTTACATTAGATTAAGTGACTTCTAAAATTACTTTCATCTCTACCTTTCTGTGATTCTTTGATTCTATTCAAACACAACTGTAGTCCTCCAGAGATGCATATTTTTTTTCTACTAATAGAAGAGGTGACAGTTCAGTCAGAACTAGTTGAGGCAGGGAGCAGAAATCAAAGAATGCCAAGCATGTTGATGCTGTTTGGTCTCTAAAGGTGTTCTTACTCATTCTTACCTATTTTCAGAATTTAAAAAAAAAAAAAGAAAAAGAAATGTGACTTATTCGAACTTTTTGATTTAACTTCTCCCGGGTATTACTTTTTGTACTCTCCTTCCGTTTCATTCTCTTAGTTTTATAAAGTACCCAGAAAATGGGACTATCCTCTTGTCAGAAGAAGCAAGGCTCCAAGTAGTGACACCATCAGATAGTATCTGAACATTGCTTTGAGGAGACAGAAAGTACATATGCTCAGAAAAACAAGTCAAGAAAAGATAGGAAAGTGGCTTGGTATCAAGTTTAAATGTTTTATATTAATTTTCAGGGGCTTAGAACTCATGACCCTGAGATCAAAATCTGAGCTGAAATCAAAAGTTGGGTGCTTAACCGACTGAGCCACCCAGTCCTTAATCCAAATATATATGGTGTATGTGTGTGTGTGTGTGTGTGTGTGTGTGTATATATATATATATATATATATGGTGTGTGTGTGTGTATGTGTGTGTGTGTATAAATTTAAAGAAAAAAGAAAGGAGGAAGAGAGACATAATGAGTTGAAAGTATAATTGCTTCCATCACATAATTATCAGAGAACTGATTCCAGTTTTGATCTCAGAATTTTAGAAAGAAGAATATTTGGATGAGGTCCAGAAAGAAATATCATAAATGATTAAAGGACTGAAGAAAAAAGCTTATGAGGAGGTGTTTAAGGTTAATTTTATTTGGTTAAGAGAAGACTAATATGCAATGTGATCACTGTATTTAAATGTATGTAAGACAGTAGTAAAATAGTTTTTGAGGTATTATTTTGTGTTCCCTTATATTTTAGGCTGTAGAATAAAGCATGTGTCCCAGGGCTTTCAGCAGTGCTGAAAGCGAGAGCTACCCGAACTAAATACATCCACCCTTTGTTAATCTCATGGCAGAGAAAATGTGACGTGGCCAATGAGGGGGGAAAAGGATCTCTGAGGGTGGGGAGAGAAAAGAGAGGGAGAGGGAGAAGGAAAGGGAAGGGAGAGAGAGACACATAAAGAGAGAGAGCATTAACTGGGAAGAAGACAGAAGGACAAAGTTTGGTGTGGGGGTGTTGGGGGCGGGGTGAAGCCTTGTGCATTGTTCTGCATGGGTGCCTGGGGACAAAGGACCACCAGAGGGGGAGGGAGGCTGGATGCAGCCAGGGTAGCTGGCCCTCAGTCCTCAGTCACTGGTCTTGCCAAAGATTCCCTTGTCTTGAGTTTGGCTTGGATGCAACGAAATAAAGGGGCATGAAGTTACCGCAATGAATAGGAAATGGGCACATCAGTGGCTAATGACTGATTCAGACAAGACTTCTAGAGGTTTCAGTGCAAGATAAGACCTGTGGCAAGAGGAAAGCTCAAAATAATAGAGACTGACTTTCCATCAGCCTGGCTGGACAGGAACCGAAATGGAGAATGACTCTTGTTTAAAGAAATTTCTTTAAAAGAAACAAAACAAAAACGCATTACATCTTATGTACCTTAGTGGGCAGATAAATAAGGAAATTCTACAAAAAAATAAGTCCATAGATGTAGACATATACCCATAACTCATTTTCTATTTCCCATGCAACGTAACCAGCTTCTCTTCATACGGGAGTGCCAACGAGATGACTTCGTCTAAATGTTTCAAAGTAACAGAAGAAAGGAAACCAGTCCTTAAAAAACATTCTGTAATGTGCTTTTTGCTTTGGTACTTAAAAATATAAACACCCACTGTCTCACTGCTCTAGTTTGACACTCTCCTGGAGTTCAGGATAATTTTTATCCCCAAGTTAAGATAATTCAAGATAATTTTCATCCCCATATTAAGAACATTAACATGCCCAAAATAAGACTTCTGATTCCATTCTTGATAAGCACTAGACAGGGAATCATGAGGTCAATCCCCTGCCAGCCAGCTTCCCTGGTGCAGCTGGGGGCCAGACTCCAGGGTGGCCCTTTAGCTCTCAAATAAAAATCGAAGTCCACATATACCAATAGGTTATAGCCTATGTTATTCTGAAAGTAGCCTGGACAATGTAGCCGATATCAGTGGCAATGGATAAATACTAGGACTTGCGTAAAAGAAAAGCAAATCAGTTCAGCTCTCTCTTACCTATTTGGTTAAATTTCTAATTTATTAATTTAAAAGGGAATGTTAACATCTATCCAATAAGATGATGGTGAGATGACGCAAAGGCATTTACACATTCTTCATAGTAAATAAGTAAATTCAAAATCCCGTCTTTCCACCCTTGCTAAATTTCAGTCTTTGTGCAGACAGTGAGTACCTCGAGCAGACGTGTTGCAGCTTAGTTCCAGCTCTTTCTCTTCTCCTTCTCACCAATGTTGAGGTGCCCCAGGATTTAGGACAGTGTGCTTTACTTTCCTACACTACACATAGGTTTCCTATGGGATTTCAGCCAGTCCCTCGACTATAACATCATGTTGTGCTGACGATTCTGAAATCTCTCTCTCTTCTGAATTACAGACACATAGAGTGCATCTCCACTGGGATGCCTCACAGACATTTTAAGGTAATAAAGGGTGATGCCACATTGGCAAAAGGATTGCTTTGAACTGAAGGCATTTAAAAAACAGCATGTGCGAGAGGGGTGCTCTGACCTCTTCTCTTCTTTCCGAGAACAGAAATAAAACTCCCATGTGAAAGGTGCCCTTCACTTGGGGCAAGGAGAAGCAAACATTCTTATTGCCAGGATGGGGAGTCAATGCTCAATTCTCTCTATAGAGAGAATTCTGTGCAACAGGCCGAAGTGAAATCACTTACCTGCCTTTAACTCCCCACCCCCACCCAAATATATTAGTTTCTTTTCCACAGTCTCCTCTCTTTGTTCAGCCTAGTATAAAAACATTTAGGTTTTGACACTTCTTCGGGTCTTCATTTTTTGGTAAGGATTTCCACGTACATGCAAAATCTATATGCTTTTCTCCTGTTTGACTTAGGGCAATTTAATTCTCGGGCCAGCCGGAGACTCTAAGAAAGTAGAGGAAAAGTTTTGCCTCTGATGGTTTCAAGGCTAAATCTTGAGTCCACCTCTTCCGCCACCATTCCAGACCAGCTCCTCTCTTCCTTCCCAGCACGGGGAAGGATGCTCACTATGCTTAGACATTCACATTAAGCATCTCAGATCTCCCAGATTCTTCTACAGTCTGTAAAACGCCCCCATCCATCCATCAACCGGTGAGACCCATTCACACCATCTTCACTGCAGAGCCTGACCGATCCACCATGACCTTGCCCTTGTACTAACAGAAGCAGTTTTCCTGCCTTCACTGCTCTGACCCCGCTATGAAGTTTCACTAAATCCTGGTGCATCCATTTAGGCAAAGCAAAACCAATGCACTCTTCTAGTTGCTTTCCCAAAACATTTCCTGGGGAAGTGTTATGGAATGAAAATCCAGCTGCATCCCAGCTGCCCACAGCTTGTCAAAATAGCAGTGCCACTTAACCAGCTGCAGAGGGGTGGAAGTACTTCCCACGGCTCAGCCCTAAGACTGAAGCTCCTGAATCTCGAGGACGAAGTTCAGCTACATCCTTTTGCTCCACACTCTGCTCGGTTTCCCAGGTTTGGATACCCTCCCACCACCACCAGTGCCATGGTATCACGGTCAGCTGAAGAAATGCTGTCAACCTTTCTCAGAGCTGGCATCCTGCTTTTGGTCTTCCTTGCTGCCTTTGAAATGGACCAAGTTTAGTATGAACCAGCTCAACATCAGACACCACCATTCCTAGTGTCCTGCATTCCCGAACATTCACTTTAGCCCACTCTTTGAACAGGACCCTCCAAAAGAATCCGTTAAGTTTTTGCCCCCGGCACTGTTAGAGTCCTCGTCATCTTCTCTAGAAGGACAGGTTCTCTCTCTTTTCCCACCTTCCAGTCCTTTCCCCATCTTTATTTCCCGACTTTCCCTTTAGTCTCATGATCCCATACAAACAGTGTAACAGTATAATGCTACAATTTATGTTACCAACTCTTAGAAGTGAAGGCTTGTGAAAATCCTACGAAGGAGAGTAAGATACATTTGAGAATCTTAGAATTTAGTTTTTGGATACAAGTACATGGCTAAAACCAATAATCCTTACATAACTTTGAAAAAGGCAGAATATAAATTATGAAATACACCAAGGAAGAATAACCTCAAGGTGTAACTAAAAATAGTTTACATATATTATCATTAGTCTCTGCTACAGAGATCCAAAAGTCAGGGACAATGTCTTAGAGAAACAGACTTTTGTGATGGACAGTGAAGGCTGAATGGAATTTCATGGCTAGAAATTAGGTGAGGTTAGGTGAATGTAAATAACAAGAAAAGGCATGAAAATGAGAATGCCAGGTGCAAGGGAATGACTCACAGTCTGCTTTGGTTATAATAATGGGGCAGCAAGGAAATCAATAAAGGCAGGGAAACTGAATTTAAAAGAAGATTAATTTCTTTTTCGTTGCTTACTTATTTTAGGCATTTGCTAAAATAAACAACTAAATTGCAATAAGAAATTCAGCTACAGTGTTTTTAAAAAAGATGGGGTTATTTCACAAATGTTTGTGATTGACAGCAAAAACTTAGACCTTATTCTCTAGAAGGTGGGTGGGCTCCCGAGCAGCAGAGTGGTGAGATTAGCTATGTGTTGTAGCACAGGCAGCAGTAGAAGGATGGCTTGAGCCAGGACTGCAGCAGAGATGGGATAAACTAGAGACAAGGAGGAGCCCAGCTGGGAGGCCATTAGAATAGTCAAGGGGAGAAACGATGACTGCTTGGACTTGGGAATGAAGAGGAAAGGTGAGGAGTACAGATTCTAAAATAGAAATAATTTGAAAAACAGAGTATATGTTAAGAGTTTAGCTAAGGAAAGATCAAGGAGAGGAAGAGTTAAAAAATTAAGGTTTTAGGGGAAAATGCATTCTACTTAAATATGCTATATTTGATGCAAGACTTTGTTAAATACGTATCATGAAAGACAGATCTAGACAGTATCTAGATTCTATAGTTCTATACTCTAAGTTTGGAAGTTTCCTGCAAAACATGGGCTAATTTGATAAAGTCACCCATGTGGAGAATATATGATGAGTAGAGATAAGAACTGAGAACAAAACTCTGGGGAATGACTGCATTTGAAAGGCCCATGAGAAAAGAGGCAGAGTTGCCAGTGACATAGAAAACAGTCGCAGATTCAAAGGGGAAAAAAAGGTGTAATCAATGAGTCAAATGCTCCAGCAGGAGCAAGGAGGCTGCAAAGTAAACACAGGTCACTGGATTCAATGATTATGTGGCTTGTAGTCTTTGACTTTCAGTAGAATTTTCAGAGCAGAAATTAGTTTACAAACAACGAATGAATGAGTAGTGAAGCATGGAAGGCAGCATTCTATTCTATTGCAAATACTATGTCCAGAGCCTTGACAGTGAAAGGAAGAAGGGAGTCAGCACAGAGTCTCAAAGAGTCAATATGGTTAATGAAACTGCTTTGGGATTTGTGAAGCAGGTATGCTTGGAGGCACACAGGAAAAAAGAAATAGGGAAGATTCAAGAATACGGGATAGTTGGCTATCTTTTTAAGAAAAAAAATAGATATTTACGGGTTGTGGACTAGCCACAAAATAGGAGCTTTCATTGTTTATCAAAAAGTCCCCCAAAAAAGTCCTTACTAAGTTGGGGTCCACTAGCCTCAAAGCATTCCCTGATTCATCTGAATGTGGAACTGAAGATACAGTTGTCCACGTGCCAGAGGAGGGGAATGTGGGGGAAGTAACCAAATTAGAAGCTCTGTCTCTTTCCATTTTGTGAAACAATCAGAATTTTTTGCAATATATTCTCAGTGATTAAGCAAGCAAATAAAGCGAAGATGAAATTTCTAATCACTGAACAATCAATGTCATAATAAATTGGAACACCTATGCTACTGATCATGTGTTTGGAGTAGCATCTTTGCATGTACTTTTGAAGCTCGATGTCATTTGGTCACAAGGGTTTACACTTTACATTCACATACAAATTTCAAAACAGCATATATTTCTTCTCAACGGACTCTTTCTTCATAAGGTCATGTGGAGGGAAGCCTCTCAATGACTGTGTAAATATAAATACTACCAATTTGAAGCATTTTATCCATACAAATGACTATCGGTATGACTATGCTAGAATGCATTATTCTCCTTCTTTTTTAAAATCTAATACTGTTAATGACCTTTAGTTATCTGGAGTATGACTCCTGATTCTGGTCATTGGGAAAGCCTTCTAAATGGCTTCCTAGAACTTCACAATTTATTCAGGGTTGACAAATGATCTTAAAAGGCGAGCCTGGGTGGCTCAGTTGGTTGAGTGTCCAACTCTTGATTTCGACTCAGGTCATGGTCTCGGGGCGGTGAGGTCGAGCTCAGTGTCCATCTCCATGTTCAGCGTGGATTCTGCTTGAGATTCTCTATCTCCCTCCCTCACTGCCCCCACCTCATGTTCTAAATAAATAAATAAATAAATAAAATCTAAAAAAAAAAAAAAGTTTTGTACTGACCAGAGGATTACTTCCTCCTGTTTTTCTGTTTAATGCTGAGTATTTTTCCTTTTTAAAAATGATATTGTCTCAATATAATAAGGTTTTAGGGGAAATTTGACTTGGATCTTGATTAATTTCCCTTTTTGATCTCTACCCCTCAGCCCCTCTAAGGATATAGAACACAACTCCATGAAAATAACATTTTCCAAGATATCTGTGATGAAATAAATTGAGGGAATGCTGGGTTAAAAACTCAAAAACATTCGTTCGTTTGTTTGTTTGTTTATTTATTTATTTATTTATTTATTTATTTATTTATTTATTTATTTATTAAATACTCTTTTAAGTACTGACTTTGTGCCTTGAATAGCATGGACTGACTACAGCCTAAGAGGTTTAGAAAAGAGGAGGGGGCAATGATGTAGGAAAAGTTGATTGATCCTGAAATGACAGAGGCCCCTAAACTTCAGGCTAAAAATTTTTTGGCATCACTCTCCATGCAGTGGGAAGTGACATGATCAGTGCTGAACCTCGGGAAGTAGACCGGAAGGCAAGGGACTGGAGAAAAAAGAACAATTAAGAGACTCCGGCAGTGGTCTGGGTGAAGAGTTATAAGGGTCTGGAGTCAAGCAGAAGAAATACAAATGAATGAGAGACCATATCTGAAAGACAGGGGGTGGGGTGAATCGACATCCTGGGGAAGCTGCCTTATATGAATTATAGACAGAGGTAGCAATTATAAATCATAAGACCCAGGAGAGAGTATTTTATCTTGGACACATTTTTTCCCCTTCTCTGTCCCCTTTTGTAACTATACCGACACAGATAATCAGGCTGAGTCTAAGGACTCATCAGTTCTGACACTTGCAACAATTTTCTACAAAATTCTTGAAACGGCTGTGTGGTTTGCCAACTAGAAGGTTATCTGGGAGAGTACAAAATATCACTCAGAGTCAACTGTGGTAATTGCTTACAGTTAACTTTTTTGATTAAAATAAAAAATGTGTCAGTAGTTTCATTGTAGTGGAATCAAGAGAATTCCTGGGACACAACGGCCTTTTTTTCTATCCATTTGGTTCATGCTTTGTTGCACTCCAGTCAGAAATCACATTCTGTATCGACTCTCTTCTGTTCAACTGAGTAAGACACAAAGACACAAACCTTAGAAAAAGGCTATTTTCCCCCTATTTCTGTCTCATTTAGGGTCCCTCTAATTTGCTTAAAGCTTTTCCTCAGCTCAGATTGTTGGAGCCTAAAGGGACCTTAGAGATCACCTGGTCCAAGCCCTTCATTTTTCAGATGAGAAAGCTGAGGTCTCCAGAGGAAGACAAAGATCTCATTAGTAGTCCATGGGGTGTAGAGCTGGGATAGCACACAGAACAATTAGATTGATGATATTCTTCAGCTCTCATACAATGCAACAGAACTTCCTCTCGGGGCCCATCCCTAACAGAGAGGAAAGAGCCATTTTCTTACTCTTCAGATTTTATACATTGTGAGGACATGGTGTCCAGCACATTCCTATGTGGAAATATTCTCGGGGTTGAGAAGAAGTGGAGCCGAATACCATGCATATGATTCATCCTATTCTCTCTGTTCCTCAGCAATCCCTGTGGAATTTTAGTTCCGTTTTCTAGACAATTATGGTGTGGAATTAGCCTTTCTCGATCTATCACTATCATTGTTATTGCTCCAACTTACAAACTGCTGAGAATTCCAGGAAAAAAAGAAAAGTAATGAATGGGTTCATATAACATTGATTCATAAAATCATCAGCTAAGCTCATAGAACGTTAGTGATAAAAGTTACCATTTATCAAATACTAATTATTTTACCAAATGCCATCACCTCACCCGAATGATCTTCAACCTTCATACTACTACTGTGAGGGAAGTACAAAGATCCATTTTGCAAAAGGGAAAACTCAGAAATATCCAAGCTTACATCAGCAATAGGAGGTAGAGATAGAATTTGAATATCATTCCTTTGGACTCCTAAGTCCGTGCTCTTAATAATTGTTATCCTTTCTTTTCTACATTCTGCATTGGGCAAGAAACTACGGAGATCAGAGTATCTGCATATGTGGCATTACAATCTACACAGGACACCTCAAAATACTCAGAATAATTAGAGAAAGAGATGTAGCATTTGCAGTAAATGAAATAAAGTTTTCGAATCTAAAGAGTTTTCAGTGTGATCTTAGGCTTAGGGTGACCACACTTCCCAGCGTGCCCAGAATAGCTCTGGTTTATGCCTATTGTCCCAGAAGGACTTAGGTGGAGGGAGGGTGGGTTAAAAAGTGCAGTATTAAAAATAAAGAAAAAGAAAACAGAAGCAAGGATACGTGGTTCTTGGTACGTTTGTGTGCTGTTACGTGTTTGTTGAATAAGCATGTAGCAGTGTGTATTTACATGAGAGAAGCAGGGGAGGATGGGTGGGAGAAACAGGGAATGATCTCATAAGGAGCTGAAATGACACAACAAGATGATACGATTCTACATAATATACTTGGGTTTTAGAAAGATCAGTTTAAAAATACTTTGTGGGGCGGCGGCGGGGGCAGGGGCGCCTGGTGGCTTAGTTCAGTTAAGCATCTGACCCTTGATCTCAGCTCAGGTCTTGATCTCAGGGTTGTGAGTTCAAGCCCTGTGTTGGGCTCCATGCTGGGTAGTGTGCAGCTTACTTAAAAAAAAAAAAAGAAAAAAAAAAGATACTCTGCAGTGTAGACTGGAAGTAGAAAGACTGGAAGCAGAAAAGCCAGTGAAGAAGATATTGAAATAATTAAGGTGTGAGGCAAATAAGACAGGATCAGCACGACAGAGAGAACTTGTCAAAGCCAAAAGACACGTTGGGGGGAAGAAATGGCAGAGCTCCAGTCAACAGACAAGTAATTAAGACTTGCTTAATTGTTTATGACTACGTGGGCCCTAACTATTAGACGCTATCATCGTGGATAGTGAGAGAACAACAGAAATTACCTTAATGCACTCATGAAGCTTTGGAGCTAAGTGACAGCAAACTGAAGTAATGGGACATGTTACCAAAAAGGTTTTACAATAGTTGAAAAAAAAGTCATGGCAGGAGTGTATCATACAGCGCAGAAAAGCACAGGCAACCTAAAAACTGTTGTCATATGCAATTTAACTTCAGGTAAATAGTATCACATCATAATAAATGAACTGTGTTAACTCAGTTTTGCTGGTCTTGTTTTATGTGATTTGTCCATTTGTTTTGATTTATAGTTGTATCAGAGCTGAAGGCATAGGGGGTTTCTACCTGGTCTTGTGTTTGGGCATATAGAAGTAAAATTATACGAAAAACAGTTTATGTCAGAAAGGAAGGTATGCAATAATTATTTCTTCTTAAGGAGGTCAATGCAGGATTCAGGTTTGAGAGACACTGTCTAACATAAATAAGACTGTTATTTACATCACTGGCTTTGAGGAGGTAGTTATCCATGACACACAGCCAAACAGCTTAAGTGGTCTGCTGGATCGGGAGTCAAAAGGAAGGGACAGGAGGAAAATAGGGGACTTAATAGCAACAGCAACAGCTGAGACCACATCAAGAGGTATATATTGTGTATAACAACTTTTGAAGGAAAAACATAAGATGAAGAAACACAAGCAAGAAAACCCAACCATGAACTATGATTGATACTCAAGACTTGGTATGACAGCTGCACTTGGCTAAATTAGGAGTTTTGTGTTCTGTGGTAGATAATCCACATATTTTTTCCAGAAAGGAATATATCAATAGGCAAGAATTAATTTTATGACCAAAATTAGAAATGATAATTGGCGAGATTCATTAAAAGACAAAGTGCCAAGAAATCTGGAAGACAATCTAGATGCCAGACCTCATTACTCCAAACCACAGTCAATCAGCAAAGGTCCATAGGTCACAGCCACGTGACGTGCCATTGATTTAAAGAGCTGATTTTACGAGTTTTCGTCAGGTGGTGGTGTTGAGCTCTTAAACCACATGGCCGAAATATTTAGTTTTTCTAAATAAAAGTCAGTAGTTCCTTGAAAACTAGCTTCCAAGAAATTGTGTAGGGGAGTACGAAGAATTGATTTTGTGTAAATAAAGTTAATCTAGTAGTGACCTAAGATTCCTACATGCAAGTATGAAGCCAAAATTTATCAGGACACCTATCCTTTTGTTTTAGAGGACTGTATCTTAATGGATTCCATTCTAGTAAATGAGGGATTAGATGTTACTCTATTTTAAAATACTTCCCATTGAGAATGATTAATAAAAAGTAAATGGTTGATTAAAAACCAAATTACAGATTAGCCTATACATTCCTACAATTGTATAAAGTATCGGTTTTTAAAAAATTCTCAGCAGATGCTGTCAAACATAGTATACAGTAATTCTGTATCTAGATATAGCACGGTGTTTATATACTGGAGAGTAGGACGATCCGAGATTTGAATCTGGTTTTGCCTCTTGCTACCTATGTCACCTGGACAAGCTATATAATTTGGCTAAACTTTCATTTTGTCTTCTTTCCAATGGGGATGATAATAGTATTGTTACAGATAGGTCGACATGAAAGTTGACACACATATAAACAGACATGCACATGAATAGTATATTTAGCATGCCTAGCATATATAAAGTACTCAGTATTAATGGCAGCTATTATTACTGGTGTCATATATTTTGAAATACATTGAATAAATGACAAAGAAATAATCTACAAGATCTCTCTATTAATGGTTAATGAAAAACATACAATGTAACACAGAATTATTTTTATAAAAGTTATAGTCCACAGTAACGATTTCAAAGAGTAATTAAACCATTATTTCTAATAATATTTTGTTCTTATGATTTATATATACTAACAATGCATACAAATCCAAATTGGATGGACTGCTGAACAGTAAGATACTTTTTTTTTTAAAAAAGATTTTATTTATTTATTTGACACAGAGAGAGAGACAGCCAGTGAGAGAGGGAACACAAGCAGCGGGAGTGGGAGAGGAAGAAGCAGGGTTATCTCGGAGGAGCCTGATGTGGGGCTTGATCCCAGGACTCTGGGATCACGCCCTGAGCCCAAGGCAGATGCTTAACGACTGAGCCACCCAGGTGCCCCAAACAGTAAGATACTTTTTAACCAAATGATGCTTTACCTGTAGAATATTGCTTTCTTACTTTTGTTATTACACATTTAATGATGCTTGTTTCTCTTATGTTTCATTCCATGCCTGATATAATCATACATAGCACAAAAGAACTGTCACTCAATCTTACAATTCATCTTAATCTACCTGAAATAATCATTTAATTCTGATGTTTTGTTATAATACTTTCCATCAAAAAACATTAATATATAGATTTTTGTTCAAATATTTGTACCTTGACTAATTATAAATATTCAATCTCTTATAATGATAATGATAATGATAATTAGAGAGGTTTGGTGCAAACTAAACTATTAAAATGCATAATAATTTCTAAGGGGAAATGAAGTTGCTCTTTTATTATTAAACTAGTTTATTTATTCCCTAGGAATTACTTATTTAAAATTTATTTCTTCAGAAATTGCTACCTGATTACTTAAGTATAACCCATGTTCTTCTATGTTAATAAACATAAACTGGAGCAAATGCATATAGGTATAAATCAAAACAAGAAACATAGGTTTCTTTGCCTTCCCTCTACTCTTCCATAAATAGGCACATATTTATAAACTAATATTAATTCCCTGAAAAATTCTACAGTCAGGAATACATTGAGTACTTTCATTAAATATTCTTTTTGAATAGAACGCCTTTATTTTATCTACTGGATAAAATTTGCTGCTTAAATTGCCTAGTTTGCTAAGACAGACTTTCCCATGTTGTGTTCCAAAAGTATAGATGAATGTGCAGTGTTAACAAAAGTCAATTTTGTTTCTGATGGAATTTTCACAAGACTTCCACATATAAAAGGGTGAGGGGCTTTTGGGAGCTGAAAACATGCTATTTCTTGGATGTAAGCAGTTGTTTCTCAGGTATTCACTTCATGATTATTCACTGAAATGTACACTTAGGTTTTATTCATTGTTTATTACTGATAATATTAATTTTTTTTGGTTGATAATATTAATATTTTGGCACTATGTCTTACGACATGTAATGTGATATTCTGTGATACCCTGAGGAGACAGAAACTATAAAAGCTTTCTTTTTTCTTGGAACACTTATTTAATACCATAAAAGTAACTAGTACTCAGAGGAAGACGAATTAAGAAAGGCTGCCCTACAAGAGTTCAGGAAACAAAGTCACAGGCTAATTAGAAAACTAAGCCATTGACTCAAATTAATACCCACATACAAAGTCATGATGGCTCACAAAGGCAGGCAGAGAATCAGTGCAATCATTTAACTAGTTCTGACAAAATGTATTATTCTTATACACATATGTTTAGATCAGATGCCATTTTATCTTGATTTTTAACCTGGGTAAAATGTTTCAATTTTCTTTTCCCTTGGTATTGGATGAAACTCAGGGCTCTCTTAAAAACATGTACATCTTGGGGCGCCTGGGTAGCGCAGTCGTTAGGCGTCTGCCTTCGGCTCAGGGCGTGATCCTGGTGTACTGGGATCGAGTCCCACATGGGGCTCCTCCGCTGGGAGCCTGCTTCTTCCTCTCCCACTCCCCCTGCTTGTGTTCCCTCTCTCGCTGGCTGTCTCTCTGTCACATAAATAAATAAAATCTTAAAAAAAAAAACAACAAAAAAAACCCCCAAAAAACATGTACCTCTAGAACCTATCACTAAAGGAAAGCAGTGTGGATACTTCAATATTGTAAGTAAAGATAGTACCACTGCCCCCTTTTTTTTGATGGCTTTGGTTGAAATAAAGAATGAAATGACAGACTATACTGAAATAATATGTCGTTCTGACTTCCTTGGAATCAATGTTCAAATCTTTCTTGATCAAGAATAGACTATTAGTTGGGGGGCGCCTGGGTGGCACAGCGGTTAAGCGTCTGCCTTCGGCTCAGGGCGTGATCCCGGCGTTATGGGATCGAGCCCCACATCAGGCTCCTCCGCTAGGAGCCTGCTTCTTCCTCTCCCACTCCCCCTGCTTGTGTTCCCTCTCTCGCTGGCTGTCTCTATCTCTGTCAAATAAATAAATAAAATCTTTAAAAAAAAAAAAAAAAAGAATAGACTATTAGGGAGGGGCACCTGGGTGGCTCAGTGGGTTGAGAATCTGATCTTGATTTTAGCTCAGATCTCGATCTCAGGGTTGTGCGTCGAGCCCCTCATTGGGCTCCATGCTGGGTACGGAGGCTGCTTAACATTCTCTCTCTCCCTCCGCCCCTCCTCCACCTCTTTTTCTCTCCCTCTCCAAAAAAAAAAAAAAAGAAAAAAATAGACTATTATATCAGACTCCCATCATATTTAACATTTTTTCAAGTACTTCATAAAAAAATCCCTCATAACGATTTTTTGTTATTCTTTAGATGTATATTTTAAGAATATGATTTATTAATTTTATTGTGCTAACTAAGCCTTGTATATTCCACTTTGGGGAACATCTATAGATATAAACATTCCCAGCAGACAAGACACGTACAAATAACCTCTTTTCCCCAGAATTTCTATAAATTCTATATAATCACTTAAGAGCTTCTAAATAAGCATGGGAACTCTATTGATGAGATTTGAACACAGTTGTTTGGAAGAAAGCCTCCTTTCAAAGAAGAGTATTAATAAAGGAAGGCTTTTGCAAATGGGACCCATAGGGTACAAAGAAAAAGCCTCAGAGGAAGTGTTGGGAAAAACAGGTTCTAGGTCTGGTGCTCTGACAAACCGATGGTGTGTGCTGCAATGTAATTTAAAGTTAACTGAAAAGTTATTTTAGAGAATTGGCCTAGATACCCTCTAAGCCTAAAGTCTAAGCTACCTCACCATTTCCATCATTTACTGTAGACTTCTAATGCTGATTTTCTAACTCTTCATCGTTCACCATGTACCAGGCGTCACATTAGATGCTAAAAAGATGCGTAAGTATTGTTTCAGCCTTCAGGGCTCAAAGACTAGAGGGAGAGGGGCGCCTGGGTGGCACAGCGGTTAAGCGTCTGCCTTCGGCTCAGGGCGTGATCCCGGCGTTATGGGATCGAGCCCCACATCAGGCTCCTCCGCTATGAGCCTGCTTCTTCCTCTCCCACTTCCCCTGCTTGTGTTCCCTCTCTCTCTGGCTGTCTCTATCTCTGTCGAATAAATGAAATCTTAAAAAAAAAAAAAAAGACTAGAGGGAGAAAGGATATCTAAATCAATACTGATACCGAGATCTCACAATGAATGTCAATACAGTAACACTCAAGCATAGAGAAAGGAACAATGAAGCATCACATAAAAGGGATTACCCAAGGTAGACGTTATAAATACGTGGCCGTTTAGTAGGCAGAAGAGGGAGGAGGAGGTAGAAACACAGCACAGACAGATGGTGTGTACAAAGGACAATGTCTTCAAGGACCTGGGGGTGGGGTGGGGAGGAAAAGGGCTGTAGAGAGAGAAGAGGCCAGGGGGGCAATGCTCATGGAACAGACCACTGAAAAGTTCCTAAGCAAGTAGGGGACTGACCAGATGTCTGTTCTTCTTTTTCTTTCTTTCTTTTCGTTTAAAAGATTTTATGTTATTTATTTGAGAGGGAGAGAGAGAGAGAGAGAGAGAGAGAGAGAGAGAGACCCCCCCACACACACAAGCAGGGGGGAGGGGCACAGGGAGATGGAGAAGCAGGCTCCCTCCTCAGGGCTGGGCCTGAGCGAAAGGCAGACGCTTAACCGACTGAGCCACCAGGCCCCATGGATTTCTGTTTTAAAACATGAATTTTGGCAGCTACTCAGAGGGTGAGCTTCCAGAAGGCAGTGTGGAGAAGCAATCTGGTGAGAAATGGTAATGCTTAATCTCAGGCAGACACTATGTGGATGCTGACATTCTGTGTTATTAACAGAATGGACATCTGTCCATTTCTAGTGATACTGGCACCAGTGCTGGTATTTTCTTAGGAAAAATGAAATCTTGTCTTGTATTCTCTGTCCTAATAGCGGACCACCACATCCTCACATAAATAAAAGTTACAATTACACCTGTAGTCATGGCCCAGCTTCTCAAAAAATATTTGAGAGAGGGTTGAGCATTTAACTCAGAATTTACTTGAATCCTCAATTTATTTTCCAGGAATCATGGAAGAGATAACCCAGCTCTAGAAAATTGTGGGAGGGCAGTGAATTACTAACTGTCAACCTCTCTACCAGACAGCAAGAATGTTGCAACAAGAATCCAAATTCAGGTCTTTCCTGTGTCAATTTTTACCTCGGACATAGGCTTTAACAACCATTCTCTCATTCCCGTGAGGCTTAACTTATTCCTACTTGAATTCTGGCCTATAAAATGTATAAGTAGGCACAATCATTCATTCATGTCCACAGAATGTAATTTACTACTTTAGTAATAGAACACTAACTGATGCCTAGGATAGCCTTCTGAATGAAGGTGTCTTCCTAAAAGCCTAAGTGGTTTTAGGGAGTTATTTGGACATTGGAGACATCTGTTCTTTTTCTTAGAAATATTTTATACTTCTAATCAACCTATCACTAAATGTATTTAGTGATATATTATCATATATCATCCATCTCTGCTTTCATGTATTTTCTTCAGATAACCTTGCTAACATTTTTGTGCATTGATTTAGAAACTTCTGATGGAAATGTTGTTCTATAGGTCATTAAAAAAATCCTCTGATCATCCTATATGTTTTTCTGTTATGCTCTGTTATATGTAAATAAAATACACCCAAACCTGGCTGACTTCCCCAGGCACATTATTCAATGTAATAATACGCTAAGCCATAGCACTCTGTTTTTCATCTGTTTCTGGAGAAGCGAATGCCTATAGACTAGTATCAGGAAAGACCACTACTGTATCTGAACACTTTTATATGCATGTATGAGATAATCCCTGCTGCAAGTTCAAGTTCATTACAGCCTCATTTCAAGTTCCATCTGGGAATTAAGCTTAAATTGAGACTGAAATGGGTTTTGTTATCCCTATTGCGTTGCTTAGGGAAGACGGTTCACGGTGATAGGGAGAGTGATTGCCTCCGGGGCGGAAAGCACAGAGTTTGGGATAGTTCACAACATACGCACACACAGTACTCTAAAACTCAAGAGACTTCCACAGACAGTCCAGGGAGTCATTTTTTTTTTTTTCTTTTACTGAGAACCGACTTAATCGCGAGTGTCTGCTTGCCTGGATTAAGGATTTGCAACATTTATTTTAATATTTTCTGATCCATTACTAAAACTAGTGCTGTGATTCTAAGAGGCTGGATAATCACAAAGGATTCCTAAATCATGCTTAAATATATCCACAGTCAGATGACATTGTTGGGCATGAAGTATTTAGGAGATGGAGATAATAATATACATAAGGGATGCCAGGTACTGTCTGTAAAATGGGCATAGGTGGAGGTCTCTAAACCTGTGTTGCTTTATTTAGAACAACCTATTCTATTGGACTTGAGCGGGTACTTCAAAGTCAGCTAATTTTAACCACAGTCATCAACTAAAGATCCCCTGAGCACTGTATGACATAAGAGTGAATAAGTGTGTGTGTATGTGTGTGTGCATCACTCCATTCACCAGTTTGAACCTTCCAGATTTTTTATTTTGCCTCATTAATTTAAAAAATATTTCTTGTGGACCTACTCTGTGCATTTATAATTGCAAGTCACAGGAACCATGGGGCTAACGATATTGCATTCATCTTCAATAGCATCGTGTATTAAAGTTGGTGTGATGGTTAAATAGACCACTGTTAATATTGACAATCACTGATTCCTAAGACACACCCAAAAGGGGATTCGAACTCTGCAAACGTTTTTGTCATATATAATGAAAAATGTGACTCTGAAGTGGAGATGGACTCAGGAATTCACATTCAGAAGAGGCCATGGTAAATACAACTGTCAACCCCAATCCGTAAAATAAAGCTGGTCTTTGTCAAGTAAGAAAGTTACTTTCTACCCTTTCTCTGAATCTTATGTATATGCTTTAAGGCTAGGTGAGATAATGCCAATTAAATTCTTTAAAAGAGTACAAAAAGGGAATTACAGAGGTGTTTAAGTTAACCAAAGGGACACATTATATTCTGGGTCATCAGGCTTAGCAATAAAGTGGTCATTTCAAGTCATAACTGTTAAAAATAGTATTTGTTCAATGTTGTATAAATCTAATTTTCTTTTTTTCCAATATTTATTTATTTATTGAGAGAGAGAGAGAGCGTGCATGCACGAGTGTGAGGGGTTGGGGCAGAGGGATAGGGAGGAGAGAGAGAAGCAGACTCCCTGATGAGTGCAGAACCCCATGTGGGGCTTGATCTCACCGCCCTGAGATCATGACCTGAGCAGAAATCAAAAGCCCTACGCTCCACGTACTGAGCCACCCAGGTGCCCCTAAATCTCATTTTCTACAAATGTTTCTTTTTTATCCAAAGTTTCATTCTATGCGAAGTCATGTGAATCCTTTAACAACAACAACAAAAGTAATTATTATATGAGTAGTTTATGAGTTGGAAATGCTTTCTTTTAAATGACAGAGGCTTAAACTATTAACAGTGCTACCTAAGTAAATTCGGCTTACCAAAAAAAAAAAATCAGCCTACAGAAGATAACTGTTAAATGGAATCTCCCTTTTCCAAAATGCTAAACTTTCAAAGACACCTTTGATTAGGAAATGAGATGCAATGGTTTATGGCACAGAGACCACATAAACAGAATGAGATGCTGGGTACCTGTAAAAATTTAATCTAAGGAAGTCAGTGATAGGAAGATGAGAAAGTCAGCCTCAGGGACTTTTGATTCCCAGGACAACCTATGCTTCAGGTCCCAGAAAAAAGCTATCATTGGATGTTTTGGTCATTAACAAAGTGCCAAAGAGGACTGGAAGCCGCTTAGCCCAAAGACACACAAACATCTTAGAGGGAAATGAACAGCCTCAAGTACTAAACTGGCAAATCTAAACCCGCAGAGGGCTGGTAATGTTAACATATTATGTCCGCGGTTGGAACAGGATGAAGGTGGAAGTCCACTGTCCTCTAGCCTCCTCTGGAAATCCGAAAAATACTAGTGACAAGAGGAAATTAAAGATACAAGTCAACTCTGTGCTGTATTTTGCAATTGAAATACCCCCTTCTGTCCTATCCTGGTTACTTGGGAGGCCTGAAGGCTCTGTTCAGAGAATTTTCTCGCCTCTCACTTGTCAACCACACAAATGATCAAGAGGTGAAAAATACTAACAAGTTTTTTCTCTTAAAGTTTATTATGTTCTGTGATGTCAGGGTACCCATATTTCAGACTGGCAGGCACCATGGAAATAACTAATTACAGATGGAAACCTATAAATACATCATCGCATAACAAACTAACAATTAGGAAATATAGCACATTTCACAGGAACTTTTGTAATGATAAAAATATTCCATTTTATTATGAGGATGTTAAAAACCAGCCATAAGATCTTTCTATCTGCATTATTTTTATCTGTTTGCCTTATTCTAAAGTTACAGAAAATAGGGGTGCCTGGGTTGTTCAGCTGGTTAAGCCCTAGACTCTTGATTTTGGGTCAGGTCATGATCTCAGGGTCCTGGGATCCAGCCCTGCTTCTGGCTTCCCACTCAGCAGGGAGTCTGCTTGCCTCTCTCCCTTTGCCCCTCCCCCTGCTCATGCGCGCTCTCTCTCTAATAAATAAATAAATCTTCAAAAAATACTAAAAAAGTTACAGAATATTTATCTATAGTCAAATTCTTCATTGACTGCCACTTACACAATCTTTATTATTCTTCCTTCCCAATATTGGTTAGTGATCGAAGGTGAGAACTAAAGCAAAGGTTCTTTTGAGTAACTGGCTGAGATCATCTATTTCCATTTAGGATTCAAAAAAGGTAAAGTCTCAGTAGCTATTTCAGAAGTAAAAGACAATTGATACGTGTAATCCCAGTGTTGTACCTGGAATTAAGGGGTCAGTGTGTACTGGCATGAACATCAGCAAAGGCTCCTAAGCCAAACCAGAAATAAATTTGCCTGGTTATACAGATAATGGAAATTCTTCCCTAGCCACAGGCAAGAAAAATGAAGGCGTAAAATCCGGAACAGGTAATACTCCATTATCAATGCTTATATTATATCAAAATTTGCTTTCTTCTTCCCTTGTGCAGTGCTCTTTTTGCTTCTTATTGAACATGTCTAGAATCTGTGGTGCCGAAGACTTAATAGAAATTTAAAAATATATATATACGTATATATATATATATATATATATATATTTTTTTTTTTTTTCAGTCCCTTATTCCTCAAGACTCAGCTCCACTGCTCCAGGCAAAGTGAACGTCAGAGGCTCTTGGCCTCCTGTGAGCACTTAGAGTACTTTCTGGATCGAACCAGATGGCATTCACCACAGGCAGCCCTGCATTTTCTTTATTTGTGTATGTCTTGTCTCTCCTACCAGACTGGAGTTATTTTAGGACAAAGAACATATTTTATGTGCCTAATGTGCCTTCTACTGAAGAATCATATATAAAATACCACGTGAGTCAAGGTCCCTCAAGACAGCCAAGCGTTGCTCTGTTGGTGTCCCTCACTGGGGCCATATCCATGCTAGTTACTCAAAAAATAAAGGCATTTGATTAAAGTTGATTGTGCCTTAGCCTTAGTAAATATCAGAAGTTCATTAGCACACGAGAGATTTAGAGTAATAGTTATTTATATACCGATGTGGTACTTTAATCAGTTTATACTGACTTGAAAATTAGGACTAATTCTGATTTTTGGCCTGACTCAAATAAAAACAATCCCTCGTTTTCACTAATGATGTTAAAATGAACATCACTAGATCACTAGATTGTTATTTCTCAGATTGTGCCTTTTTTCTCTTTTTTTCCTTAGAGTATGTTTGAGGAAGCTATTTTAGATCCAGTCTGTTCTTTGTTCCCACGGCATATAATAAAACAAAAGGCTGGATATTCTCCGGTTCAATATTATGTTTAAAGCACTGCAGAATTCATATACTCCTCTTGCTTAGCAATTATGATGAAATACTCAAGACAAGAGAAGTTTGAGATTAAAAAAAAATACAAACCCTAAAATGAAATTCTATTTTGCAGAAACATATTTTTAATAATGTTGAAACAGTTTAATCCCGTATTAAAACCAGTAGGGAGGGCTCCTGGGCAGAATCAGCTTATGATTATCTGTTGCAAGATATCTGGTTCTAACACAGCTTTCCCTCAATCTAGGAATAAAGGGTGGAGGTTAATTTGGGTTGAGCAGTAATGGTATTTATGAGTCTTGAGACGAGGTCAAGTAAAATTGAAATTAATGGGAGAGATTAGGTTTTTGATTGTGTCATGGATTTCTAGCCCAAATATACTGTCTTGCCTGCCTCAGTCTGATGAAACCAGTTACAAAGGGGAAAAGTGCAGGCCGGTTAGAATCACCTAGGAAACCAATGTGTTTGTGGAGGGATACCGGCTCCTAAACGTGGATACTCACTTCTCTAGTTTTTCTTAAGGCCATTGCTTTCTCAGACAGTATAACTTGATCAAGTGATCTCCTTTTAATATTTATTGTCATTACATCCCAATCTTAGCCTCTAGCAAAACATGCAGAAATTTCTAGAGTAACCGATAGTTTCAAAGTCTCTTGTGGGTGGAATGTGTTCTTTCTCAATTTACCTATCTTGTAATAATACCAACTTAAGGTCACCTTCTCTCTGCAGCCATAACAGTGCCCCACAGTCCCTGTGGGAATTAACTGCTCCCTTATCTAGGTTTCCCAAAGCAGTTTATAGATAATATCATGAAAAACTTAAGCCGTAATTATTTATTTGTATGTGATTCTCTCCCAATAGCTTTGAGCTTCTTCAGGACCAGGAACACATCATATTCATACGTGTATCTTTCCTTCCTTTCTCCCTCCCTCCCTCCCTCCCTCCCTCCCTCTCCTTTCCTTCTTTCCTTCCTTCCTTTCTCTCTTTTTTTAGAAAGAGAGAGAGTGCATTCATGCGTGCAAGTGGGGTGGGAGGAGGGTCAGAGAGTGAGGGAGGCAGAGAATCCCAAGCAGGCTCCATGCTGAGTTCACGGGGCTGGATCGCATGGGACTGGATCTCACGACCCTGAGATCATGACCTCAGCCTAAATCAAGTCAGAAGCTTAACTGACTGAGTCACCCAGGCACCCCCATATATACAATTTCAATATGAAGCATGATTCTTGGTAAATAACATGCACTAAAAATTGCTTCCTTCTTTGAGGTAAGAGAATATTCAGAGCCACATATTCCTATGGTGAATGAAATACTTTTAAAGAAATAATTACTAGGGAAAAAATTTTTTTAAATAAAAAAATAATCATGGTTAACCAAGGTCAACCTAAGCAGGCCCCATGTTGCAGAAAGAAGAGCACAGCAGGTCATCATCATGCTGTAAGACCTCTGATGGAGAGATGGCGGTGCCCCAAAGATGACATAACGGAGAGTTACTCAGGGGTTTGATCTCTCCCTTCACTTTTCCATCCCTGTGTTTTGGGACTTCAGGAGAAAAAAGCAGGTGTTGGGTTAAGTGCAACTGCTCACCAGCACCCTGTTCTCTCTGACATCATCGCACTGCTTGTTTAGCGGGGAACCAACGTGAACTTGAACCAAGAACAAATAAATGGTCTCTTGCCAATTTTCAAACTTGGTCAAGACTTTGTGGTCTGGTTTAGTCTAAGAATCAGCCACAGACTGGTCCTAGAGTTGCTACGTGCTATGTACACATGACTAATTTCTGGTTCTTCACCTTCCATGATTTTCTGGTGTAGGTGTTTCACCATGCCCAGAGAAAGTGCCCCATGGAACGTCTTTTTAAAATATTTACTTATTTACTTAGTTACATAAATGTTTGTTTGCAGGGCTCTTAAATTACCTATTAATTTGGTATCACAGGCTAAGAGTATGTTCTATCATAAAATTCTTAAAGCCATTTCTTAAAGCCCCGAAAATATATAATGGGGCCATCGTACTTATTTTCTTAGGGGCAAGGCTGACAAGGATAAAAATATATACATTTATATTTCATTACAAAATATTAATCATCTCAGTAGAGCCGGGAGAAACCTTCCTAGACAGCAGTGCATATGACAAAGTACTCCAAGTTTCTTTCCACTTATTACGCAGTGAGACAAAGTTCTTTTATAAGGGTCACACAATTTATGGATCCAGGAACAAAGAGATTGAACATAGATCAAGAGAGAGAGCCTGGGCTCTTAGAAGCACAGACGTGAAGTAAGATGGCCTGATTCTACCACTTCCTATTTGTGCAGACTTGAGCAAGTCGCTTAATCTCTCTGTGAGATTAACCCTCATTACAGGCTTAATCTATTGGGTTTAAAACAAGGTTTAAGAGAGTTCATGTTTGTAAAGTGCCTAGAAAAATATAGTAAGCATTTTATAATGGAAGGGAAAAGAAGGAAGGAAGGAAAGAAGGAAAGGAAGGAAGGAAAGAAGGAAGGGAGGGAGAGAGTAGGGAAATACAGACCTTTGTCGTACTTCACTTTGTGTTCTTCATGTTACATGTAGAACATAACATGCAATTTTGCTTGTAATTATTTATAAAGGGCATTAAACACAAAGAATGCTTTGAGAGATGGTGGCAGCATCTTTCAAGAAGGGCGGAAGGAATTGTATCTACTTTCACATCGCAAAGGGAGTGAACCCATTAAGCAGAACACAGCGACCACTTTCCAACACTTGCAGGCTGACATAAGGAAGGAGATACTGACATGCTCGGTGTTGATCCAGACAGATGAGTGGATTAACAACGGGAAGTTATTGCGTGGAGACGTCAGCTTAACACGAAGATAAGTTTTATAAAATGTATAGCCGTCCAACCACAGGATGGAACAGACTCCCTGCTACTGGGCATGTGCAGGTAAAGGTTAGCTGACAATCTGTCAGGGAGGTTGTACAAAGAATTCCTGCCTTGGATGACAGGGTCACTAGGCAATCTCGAAGGTCCTTTTCAAATACTGCAGTCTTAAAATACCACTAATATGAAAAGTTACAAGTGCACAGAAATGGAAGTAGCTTGAAAACTGATTTTTTAGGAGAATAGCATGAAGGCTTGAAAGATAACATTTTATTCTGTATGTCAAGCTTGTGGCCCTTCACCAACACATGAAAATAATGAGCTAAGTCATCCACCTGGCATTTTTGGGGGAAGTTGACGTGTCAACGTCCAGGTATTCTTTTTTTCCTAATTCGTCTCATTTTATTTTTTTATTTTTTTAAAGATTTTATTTATTTATTTGACAGAGAAAGACACTGAGAGAGGGAACACAAGCAGGGGGCGTGGGAGTGGGAGAAGGAGAAGCAGCTTCCCACCGAGCAGGGAGCCCGATGCGGGGCTCGATCCCAGGACCCTGGGATCATGACCTGAGCCAAAGGCAGACGCTTAACGACTGAGCCACCCAGGGGCCCCATCCTAATTCGTCTCATTTTAATGAGATACACACTGTTGGATGTTTTTTTTTTTACTTCATATTAATTTTTTTTACTAAATATTAAACTTAGTGGCCCAAATAGTAGTGTAAGAATAAGCACATCTCTCACAAGTCATAATGATTGGGTCATCTGAATGGAGGCGTAATTTACAAACAAGATCAAATTAGGTCTAAGCAAAATGAACATACAAATAATATATAAGTTCTAGTACTTATATTTATGTGTGTATATGTTATGTATATGTTTATATACATACATATATACATATACATACATATATATGTGTGTATATGTGTGTGTGTGTGTGTGTGTGTGTGTGTGTGTGTATATTTCTGCCTACTATTTGTAGTTAGGCCTTCACAGTAAGTCAAAGAATAACATTAAGAAGATTCATTGTAATTCCCTTTTCCATTTCAGTCACTTTATTTGGATCCTAAGTCCTGCAAGGCTGCAAAATTCACTTTGTAAAAAAAAAAAAAAAAAAAAAAAAAAGTGGCTTTAGACTATTCTCTGAAGTGGCTTTACACTATTTCCTCAAACACACGGATCTAACCTTGCTCCCGTAATTCTGCATAAATTCTTGCTGTTCTCTGAGAAGCAGCTCTTCTCTGAGTTCAGACCTAAGGAGGGAATGCCCGGCCATTCTGCAGCATGTCTGCTCTTGCTCCCCACCAGAGCAGATGTCAGGTGCAGAATCTTCCTTTGACAATCCTCCCATGAAACTTAGCTAAAGGGCTAGCATCAATGTAAGAACAATATCTAGATTTTAAAAATCATTACTTTATTAGGCACATATTCATTAACATAAAAATACTGTGAGGTGTTGGGCCAGAAGATATCTAGTTTCCCTTCCAACCGTGATTCAACAGGAAAAGCCTATTTATAGACCCCTATTCTGACAGAAATGAAAAAATCAGTGTTCACCACACTTGTTCAGATGTTTCAATAAAATATTTATCTTATGTCAAAATACTATATTTTGCCTTTAGCTCTCTTGGCATCAATGGAGATATAAGGCCACATGATGATAATGGTGCAAGAAGTCTCTTTACGAGTGGATAACACCACTGCTTCAACGGTGACGCGTTCTTTCTTTCTTTCTTTGCAGAGACATGGCAAGAATATCAGATCGCATAGCATTTTCTTTCAAGGAGGAATAAATATCTATGGGGAGTGCATACCGTCTTCCTTGTGGCAACTTTCTCTTCCAGCTGCTGGGGAAAATATCAGTCCGGATGATCTGCAGAAAGCTTGCCTCTGGAGCCCTGCCTGCCTGCCTGCCTGAACACCCTCCCCATTCACCCTGGCCAAGGGGTCCCCGCCACGAGAAACAGGAAGAATTTCATAGAAACGAAAGTTGAAGCATGCCCTTACCTCATCAAACCCCATAAAAATGAGAGAACTTCTTTTTCCCTCCTACCCTCCACACACATGGTTTCAGATTCTTTCAAGATTCTTTCAGTTTCTCTTTTTCTCAATGTGATCAAATTAGTTAAACCAAAATTTTGCTTCCATTATGAACGAAACTCCAGGAGGAAATTAGCCGAGTTTAGCAATATATTGGCAACATGTACTAATACCATTTTGACATTAAGCTCGAGAGCAAGATATTCAAAAGGCAGTTGCTAACTTTCACATTAAAGTTAAACTTCGTAAAATACACATAAACTGATTTTTTAAATTAGCACTAATACGCCAACATCCCCAAATTCTGAAGGCTTATTAAAAAAAAGTAATATTTTTTCATTTTCTTTTCATTCCCAGCGGCTATCCCAAGAGAGCATACCCTTCTTTTGTTCTTCGAGGGGTGTGGGCAAAAGTGGCAAAACAAACATCCACACATTTATGCTAAAACTATATAAAGCAGACTGCAAAAGAACCTGACTTTCTTTTACTTGGCAGAAATAGAAATGGAAAACAATTTCTATTTTCCATATGGTCTGAAACCATAACCTGCATAACGTAAAGTTTAAATTTATAAAAGAACTTAAAGGATTGCATTTGGGGGAGATTATAACTGACTACATGAATATCAAACCATATTATTTGCTAAAAATAGATTTATTTAATCCCCAAATAAAGCACCATTATTTAGAATTAATTTTCAATTATGCACAGTCTCTCCTGTCTGGTCGGGAACCACACGATTCACTAGGAACTTTTAACTTATTAACGTGCACAATAAAATTGTACTTATGAAGTCAAACCACAGAGGAAAAAAAGATGAAACTCAGCAAACGTTTGCCAGAGTTTGGGCTTTCCAGAGGCTGCCAGCCACGCATTGCTCACGTGGTCAAGCTGGACCCAGGACGGCACCACACAGCCGCCTCTGCTGCTTCTGACTTCATGACCATGTGATATTTAATCATACGTACCTCACATATAGGTACGGGAGGTTTTGTTACCTTATTGGAAAAATGGTCTTTCTTTCTTTCTTTCTTTCTTTCTTTCTTTCTTTCTTTCTTTCTTTCTTTCTTTCTTTCTTCTTTCTTTCTTTCTCTTTCTTTCTTTCTTTCTTTCTTTCTTTCTTTCTTTCTTTCTTTCTTTCTTTCTTTTTTTCCTTCCTTCCTTCCTTCCTTCCTTCCTTCCTTCCTTTTCTTCTTTCTTTCGTTTTTCAACTAGAGATGGTGGAGTTTTCAATATATGTATCTATTTCAAGAACAGCTGCTTTAAAATCAGTTCGTTCTCATGAAGAGGAAGGCATTTGCCTCTTCTTTTCTGGCAAAAATAATCTCTCTTGACAGCTCTAATATGCCTTTTTCTCACTTCTGTTCTAGTCTTTCCAAGGCAAAAAAAAAAAATCTTTATCACAAAATCAAATAAAATGATCTATTATAAACATTCCATCTCTGAATTCATGTTATAAAATTAAATTATGGAACAGAAGCTGAACAAAGGATGATATCTATTGTATTCCTATTTTCCAGAGCAAAAGAGCAGTCAAGGTGATTTGCAAACTCTGAAGCATATAAAAATATAATGCTATTATTTCCTCAAATAGTTGAGTGGACAGATATCACTTTGAAAACACATAAATTCAGATATAAGACACTGATTTTTTTTTTTTTTTTTGCAGTTTGAAAAAACTATAAGTCAGTATTATTCAAGTTGATTTGACAAGTCTTAAGTATAGATTTAGGAAGTCTTTAGCTTAGGTAGAGGGGATGCTTTATGTGGTTTTATTCTTAGGTATTTAAATCCTGCCTTGTTTTAAAAAGAATTTAAGGCAGTTTAAATGGATACATAAAATTCAGTAAGATATCAAGAATGAAAAGTGGGAAAGAAACAGTAAATGCAAGGGTTATATCATAAAAAGAAATTAGGAATGAGGCCACTATATTTTTTTAAAAGGCCCATTAAAGCATGCTATCCATTTCTAGTAGATGGAGCACAGAATCGGCTGTGAGCTTTTTAGGAGTCTCTACAAAAGGGAAAGCACAAAACTGAAACTCCTGCACACACGATCACATCCAGCTACCCCACCCCCATACACAAATGCACACACGTATTCGGGTTGTTCCGGAGAATCATAAACAAGCCTAATGGTAATGCTGTAGAAATGAGTGCAAAGACTATTCACAGGGAACTTTACAAGGTAATGAAAAACGCCTGCAACTTAGATGAACTTTGAAAGCAGTATGCTAAGTCAAAGAAGTCATTCACAAAAGACCACATATGCTAGCATTCTATTCATGTGGAATGTCTAGAATAGCCAAGTGATGGACATTTTCTAAATTTAGATTGGGATGATGGTTGTACACCTTTGTGAATATACTAAAATCTACTCAATTGTACATTTTAAGTGGGTGAATTTTTTCTTTCTAAACTTCAGATTAAACAAGAAGCAAGTTTTTGATATAAACATATCTCAAATGTTTCATGGGGTATTTTTTTTTTAATTGAAGTATGGCTGCAACGCAATGTTACCTGTTTCAGGGGTAAAATGTAGTGGTTTGACAACTCTCTCTGTTAGGCTGTGCTCACCACCAGTGTAGCGACCCTCTGTCACCGTACCACGCTATTACAATATCACTGATTAGATTCCCTACACCGTTATCTTTTATCCCCATGAGTAATTGATTCTATACCTCTCACTCCCCTTCACCCCTAAGTGGATGAATTTTATAGGCATGGTATGGTATGGTATGGCATGGTATGGTATGGTATGGCATGGTATGGTATGGTATGGTAGGTGTATGTGAATTTTATCTCAGTAAAACTGTTAACAATGTGATACCATTCTTACACTAGATCAGAGGTTATGAAACCTAAGTATGCACCTCAGTCACCTGGAGAGTTTGTTAAAGAACTGATTGCTGGGCCCCACGCCTACCATTTCTGATCCAGTAGGGCTGGGGTGAGGCCTGAGAATCTAGATTTACAACACGTTCTTGGGGGATGCCGATGCTGCTGGCCTGGGAACCACTCTTTGAGAATCAGTGCATAGACAATATGAGTAATCGCAAGGGCTGTTTCCTTTACCTTCCTCGGTGTGGTCTGAGGAATCATACCAATGCACAGTTTAGTACAAACAATTTGATGAGACACCATGATGACGAAGAAGGGGGTAGCGATAGCATAGTACCAGTGACAATCGCTACCTCAGTAACAGCCGTAGAGCATTTACTTTTTACTGATCCTTACTATGTAACAAGTACTCTATTAAGTGCTTCGATGAACATTATTTAATTTAATCCTCACAATAGCCCTGTGAGATGAAGATGCTGGGGAAATCAACACTGTAAGAGTTAAACTTTATCAAGCACTTCCCTGATATTCCTGTTACCCATTTCTTCATATATATTGTTTCACTTTACACATAGAGAACCCAAAGTTTTGGAGGATTTCCTTCTTACTGCCAAGAAGTGGAGAACCAGGCCATCTATCCCCAAAGTTCTTCCTTTTTTTTTTTTTTTTTAAGATTTTTTTATTTATTTGACAGAGATAGAGACAGCCAGCGAGAGAGGGAACACAAGCAGGGGGAGTGGGAGAGGAAGAAGCAGGCTCATAGCGGAGGAGCCTGATGTGGGGCTCGATCCCATAACGCCGGGATCACGCCCTGAGGCGAAGGCAGACGCTTAACTGCTGTGCCACCCAGGCGCCCCCAAAGTTCTTCCTTTTAACCACAGAACTACACTCACTACTCTTCACCAAGCTGGCTTAATTCTTAGATTTTAGAGAATTCAGAGCAACGACTCTGCCAAAACAATGCTGTGATACTTGAGAAATACCACGTGTGATTTTTTTTTACTATAATAAACGACCAATTTTCCAAATGATATGCTTTTTAAATTACCCTCTTGATCCCTGTAATGATGTCATTCACACTCATATGAATCCTGATAGACTCAATGAATGGGAGCGAATGGGATGTAATTGCCCATAATATATTTTTGCTCATAGGACTTGAGACCATTATCCTCGGGCATAAATGCATATTACACTGGACATTTGAACTTTTCTGTCATCAGTGATCTTCCAATTAGGAGAAAAGTTAGCAGTATTTTGACTGCTTTTCCATAAACCTATTGACTCCCAATTTAGTTTTTTATTAGACAGTGGCCAACGTAGACTTTCAGGTTGCTCTCCTGGGCTAAAGACTGGAGCATAATAAGAAAAATTCAGGTCAGAAGGAGGGCTGAAACCTTTCTATGACAGTGTTGACCCAAGTAGACTAAACACTCTGATGAAGGCAAGAATTTCTACACAGTACACTGATGATACATTGATTTTACCAGTTCTGGATTTATTCTCACGGGTGTTAGGACAAACATCAACAGCGCATCAAGCGCACGGATTCATGAATATCACTGCTTAGGACGAGGCTGAAGGTGATGATTGTTCAAGTGACACTCGTGGAAAAAATTATTAGGCAACCACCTAATAACTGACTGAGATTTGGGAAGCGTTATTATATGGGAGCTAAATGCCCCAACAAATCTGTCAACTTTAAAAGCAAGCAAGGTCTGAGATAGAACAGTGATATCTGTTTTATATCCACGTGTTTAATTTTGAGTTGTTTCTCTCAGGTTCAGCAATATGTGGCTATACACACTCACATCCTCACTTCCTCTCTTCTTGCATCTCAACTTTCCAGCAGCAGAAACAGACTTCCTAGACGTTGGCACATCTGAATGACGTGGTTTCACCTGGACCACCTGCATCTCTGGCTTTTTAAAGGAAAACAAGCCCCTTCTGGGGCTAGTTCCTACTACACCTCATTTTCCAAGTACAAAAGCATCAATCATTTCCCTTATTATCTCTTTGTGTGTGTGTGTGTGTGTATGTGTGTGTTCACATGTCTCAGCTGGAAGTCTCCATGCCTTGTCTAAAATGGAGCACTAAAATGTCTATATCATGTCACAGGCTCCTGTCAAAACACTCCATTTCTCTGTCCAAACCTAAAAGTCTGGTCTACTCCACTGTGCTTTTATTTTTGGGGAAAAAAAAAAAAATAAACAAAACAAATAAAAATATTTTTAAAAACTATCACTCCTGAAGCTGTCTTATCTAGAACTTGACTTAAATATGATAAATTAGCAGTTTATATATGTTAGAACCCTTTCTTAACCGATATTATATGCAAACCTCCAATATATGAAACATAATAAAGATGAGATGCTGGAAATGGAAACACAGATGGCCAATCAATGCTTAGAAAGATTTTCAATATCACTTATCATCAGGAAAAAACAAATTAAATCGATACCACTTTTCACCCATTGGTAAAAACCTGAATAGTGCACATATTTGGGCATGTGGAAAATGGGAACACAGGTGCATGGGTTGAGGGATATAAATAGTATAGCTATTTTGAAGAGCAATCTGGTAGCATCTAGTAGAATTGAAAATATAAATACCTTACCACCCATTTCACTTTTATGTTTATTATACTGGAGAACTTCTCATACTTGTATTCATGGATCTATTCACGAGTAAGGCTACTCTCCTGTTGCTTGTAATGGCAAAATATCAGAGACAACCTAAAATTCAGTAGGGGAATGGATAAAGTGTGGTCTATTCATATGAGGAAATACTATGTTAAAGGAGAGGACTAGACCTATGTATGAATGTGGATCTTGAAAAATAAAATAAGCGAGCATGATACCTGCTGAAGACAACGAGCTGTAGGATGTGCCATACGTGACGGTTTACGTAAAGACACTCAACAAATGTGGTGAATTCACAAACAGAACCCTTAGTTCACCCACTTAGATATTTCTAGTCAAGAACTCCTAACTCCTCCTTGCAGCTTCCCTAAATCATATTCATCCTCAAGATACAGTTTAAATCCTACCTCCGCCAGGACCACCCCCGCCCACAGTGATTCCTTCTGCCTCCTGATCCACTCCGGTAATAGAAGTTTTAGGCATGTGGTCTCCTCTAGCTCATACTATCCCCCTGGGCATTAACAGAGGTTCCTCATATAGAACGTTTAATATAATTCTTAATGCATAGCAAGACCTCATTGATTACTAGCTCCCATTCTTATTACAAATGCCTTCTGCCCTTTGTTTAGCATGGTATTCTGCCATAGAAGATATTCAATAAATGTTTACTTTTCACTGAATATGATGATGGCATACTTCTGTTACTGACACATTTGCCAGGGCCATCTCCTGAGGTGGGGCTCTTGGCTGGTTATTTACTGGATATCCTAAATCACTAGCGAAGTCTTGGCGCATTCGCGGTCAGACACGTGCAAGTTCTACTCCTTGAGTGCTGAAGTATTGCTGTCCAGGACGGCATATGGTCACTAACCCTCTGTTCCAGGCTTGGTTGCTCCTAGATTCCCTTGATACCATTGGCAGGGTTCTCGCAAGATTTCCAAACCATCTAGTCCCTAGTCACTGAGAGAGAGTTTTGGCCTTTTAGAAACCAAGTATTACTCTTGGGGCTTTTCTTCTAAGACCTTGAAGACCAGGGAAACTCCTCAATTTCAGGCGTATCAGAGGAGGCGTGGAGGAGAAACATGGGTTAAGGAAGAAGAGGCAGGGCAGGTGGTGAGGGGAGAGCAAGCAGACCACCTGATACCACTGGGCACAGAGACTCTCAGTCGGTGATCTCATTTAACACAACAACCGCAGAACAGAGAGATCGTTACCCCTACATTACAGATGAGGAAACTGAGGCCTGGAGATTAATTTGTCCAAAGATGTACAGACAATGAGTGCTAGAATAAGGATTCTACCCCAGATCTTCCTGACTTTAAAAACTCATGTTTGTGGCAGAAGTTAAATACATTTCAATTAAATTCATTTGTATTTGTTTCCATTAAATGAAATTAAAAAAAAAAAAAACACCTATATTCCATACGCTTATAACTCTATGCCCTCGGGTAATCATTTCAAGAACTGAGAGAAGTGACTTATTTGGGAAGGTGTGTGCAAAGCTGGCAGGTGCTCCGGACGACAAGCACAGGATCTCACGCCACTAGCAGTAGAAAACACTTTACACGAAACAAATTAGGAAGAACTAGACCTCAAAATCATGACTTTTTTAGAATCAAAATAATAGACCACACAATAGAAGTATGAAGAAGATTAGCCAAAATCAGCACATACAGTTTGTTCAGGAAGTTGAAAGTTTTTCTGTAGGTTATTCTCTGATTTCCCTAATAAGTTCAGTTCCCTTTCGGTGGTTCGTCTGTGGATATCTTGTGAAAGGATACTTGCTCCAACAGGATTTTTTTAAAAATGTATTCTTTGTCACTATCTTTCACCTTACGGTAAACTGAAGCAAAAACACCCTAATGGGGTCACAGTGTTCACATAACTATTAGCAACCCTACGATGACGGTGACTCCATCTGGGCTTATTGCTGTTATTCGTCACAGATACGGGCTGAAGGAACACAGCAGATACGCTACTGAAGTTCTCCAGGGAAGAGAGAACACTTGGTGCTCATGGAAAAACTGTTCCCGCTTACGTTGCTCTGCAGGAACACAGCCCTTTCGGGGAGTCGGGAGATAACGGAAAGCTTCAATTACCTCTGCCTACAGTGCTTAGTATTCACTTTAATATCTGAAATAGCAAAGAATATGAAATAATAGCAGCCTTTCTCTGACTGGTACAATCAAACCAAAGCAAAGAAAAATAAGATGAAGTGAAAACAAGACTAAGAAAAGAAGAAGTGAAGTTTTCTATTTTAACGCAAACGAACTACATGACTCTAAAGGAAAGCCCACAAAGGAGTAAGCCAGGAGACACAAAACCTTTACTGCCATCAATGGGTTAAGGGGCACTTATTTATAAAGCAGAACATCTTGTCAGTTACGAAATAAAAACAAAATAAATTTCCGGTGCAACACGCTGAGAATATGACATTCAACAAGATAAAACTCAGTAAGTCTGATGGGCCTTTCAGTCTTTCTCTTATGCATTCAATATTTACTAAAATAGAGCAATTAAAGCCTTGTATCTAAAGGGCGACAAATAGGTTGTAGGCTGAAATGAACCCTGATTAATCTTACTAATGGCATATCAACTATCTTAATTTTCAGGGGCCATTATAGAATGACAGATTGCCGAGTGATGTAGCAAGAGGAAAATAAAAGTTACAGATAACTGAGCAATATGGTGTCACACTGTTACACTGTGGACACATAATTCCGGTGTTCCTCTCAAGGGAAATAAGACACATTGGCATTTTCATCTTCACGTACTTTTCAGTGGCTATTAAATTTCCCAACACAATCATTTTTGGTAAAGCATAACATTTTATAATCCAGTCGAATTTTGTATTTTAAAATCCATTCCTAATTGTCTATTAATGAAATATAAGCTTAAAAGTCCTTACTAAAAATGCTTCCCCTAAATGCACTGGGACAAAATGGCTCTTAGCATCAATGGAGAGTCCATAACCCAAAACTGAGAGCTCATACTGCATTATCCCCCTTTTTAAAAAAATCTGCCAATTATGTGGCCACCATTTTGTAAATTTCCACTATAGAGGTTCAAGGGAGCATTCGTCAATACACATACACTTCAAAACTCAAGGAAAGGATAGATATACCAGGCTTATAGTCTTACCACAAAGCCATTAAAATAAGTTACTGAAGGGTAGCAGATTTAAATGAGGTCTACTTCAGTCAAATGGTTCTCCACCTGGTCTCCATCCCGAAGCTGGTTTGGGGAGGCACTCCTGCCATTCAGCCCCGAAACCTCCCGGGGTTTCTAAGGAGGGTTGAGAATCATTGTTTTGCTCTTGCAATAGAGGCAACTACTAAGAGTTCCTTAGAGAGCCAGATCTTCCCAGTTACTCTGCTAACTTGCTCATCTGAAGAGGTCCTTCTGCTACTTCAGTCAAGCAGATCGTAACCAGAGGCACGCATCAGGAGTGTGCCCCTGTGGGTAATACTGGCTATGTAGGAAAAGAGTGAATGAAATTTCTGAAAACAGTACAAAGGGTGGATTCAGACAATGAGTTAAGATAGGTTTTTTGTGGCCTGTGTGTTTTTGAATTGGTATCATAACCTCTCCAAAGCTTTCAATTTCATCTTCTGGAACTTTTGCTGATAAATATGTCGCAACTGAGTAATATTTTCATGTTTAATTCTAAATGCCTATGTATGCACGAAACTTCCTAATATAGATGACCTGAAGATTTTAGAAACCTGTGTTACTCATTCATCTACCCATTCATTGAATATTTATCGAGAACCTACTATCACTAGGCATGTTCTAAGTACTGGGAAGACAGCAATGGACAAAAGAGAACAGAAATACCTGCTCTCTGTGGCTTATTATGCCGAGGGAGTTTCTGACTAAGCACCCAAATGAAGGTTTATTTATTTCTCTTTATCTATTACATTCCATTTATACATAATAATCTGAAACTGACAGAGAGAAGCACAATGCAATGGAAAAATTTAATATAGATAAGGAAGAAGTAAAACCAAAAAAACAGTAATGATATTATAACCTTGGTGAACTTTTAAAAAATCCAGAGCAAATAGCCTGAAAGGTGGTTAGAATAATTCAAAGGTAAAATAAACTGCAACCGATGTTAAATAAAGTAAAAAACCAATATTTTCAAAAGCATAAAAGTCAAAGTCCTTTAAAACACTGATGTTTTTAAATCCAAGGTTGTGTCTCAGAATATTACTAAAATTCTTAAAAAAATTTATATCCCTGAATCCACCTCAGATCTTCCCAATTATAAACCATATGGGGTCCAAAGATAGTTTTTAAAAGCCCCAGAAGCAGTCTGAGGTGCATTTTAAAGCCACTGTCTGAGGGTGGAATTTCCTTGGCAGCAGACCGAGGAGTTCTACAAATCCTCTTTCTCCAGAAAACCTGTGAGAATGGGAAATACTGTCAAAACAACCATTTCAGGACCCTGGTAATCAACAGAAATCAAGCAACAAGCTGAGAACTGTTGCTTCTTAGGAAAACGGGCGGACAGTGGGTAAGAGGAGGGGAAGTGTGTGGTCTTCCTGCCCCTCTCAGCTCAAGTTCTACTCGGGTGGGCTGGCGGTGCGCCGGGCTGCACTGAATGCGGACAGCGGAAAATGCCACTCCCAAGCATTGTCCGAAACAGCAGCGCTCTTGCAGACCAACGGATGCTGACAGTCAACCTCTCGGCTAGCCTGAGATAGCAGTCCCCCCGGGGGCCACCCCCAGACAACTAGCTGTTCATCTAACCACAGATCCTGAAAATGAGAGAACCATGGAGGGTTCAGATAAACTTTCACACATCCTGGCCAACTAGGAGGACCTAACAGGTCTGGTGGAAATAAAAGGCAGAGCAGGTTTGAAAACTCCTAAGCTCTGAATATGTTCACAATCTACAGTCCACATCAAAAGGGGTTGGAAGCTTTATTGGATTGAGTTGTTGGAGCACAACCTCTGTCTTATCATTGACCTCTAGACTACAGACACCTAAGTGCAACCCCAGGAAACAAGGCTTAGACAAAAAAGTCAGAACCAAATTACTACCTCGAATATAATTGAAAACATAATTAAAAAAAAAAGACAAAATTGTTACGTGGTTGTAAAAAACAGAAGGCAGCAGAATGATTTCCTATTTGGACTGTTCTTCATGTATTCAACCCTTATTTATATGTGTTTCACTGTGGACCAGACACTGTGCTCAATGTCCCAACAGAATGGTGGACATAATAGACAAGGATGAAATTAAATAGTTAATATTCTAGAACTAAAGTCTGCTCTTCAAGGTCTCAGGATTTGGGCAGATTTCTCTAGTCTTACACACAGTCTCGAACTTCTAAAAGCACATGTTTTTTATGACTTATATGACTTATATAATACACTGGACCTTTGAACAACACAGGGTTAGGAGCACCGAACCCCTGCACAGTCAAAAATCCATGTATAACGTTTGAGTCCCCCAAACTTAACTAGTAATAGCCTACTGTTGACAGAAAGCCTTACTGATAACAAGAACAGTTGAGTAACACATATTTTGTATGTTATATGTATTATATACTGTACTTTTACAATAAAGTAAGCTAGGGAAAAGAAAATGTTATAAGGAAAATCATAAGAAGATAAAGTACATTTACAGTACTGTACTGTGTTTATCAAAAAAAAAAAAAATCCACATGTAAGTAGACCCACGCAGTTCAAACTTGTGTTGTTCAAGGGTCAACTGTATTTTAAGTAACAGCTTTCAAGGAGTCAAATACATTACCAAATAATTTTAAGTAATAGTATTTTGTTTCATTTGGTACAAAGAAAATAACATTAAAATATAAGAAGGGCAGCTATGTTCCAGTGCTGGCTCTAATACTTTTTGTCTGAACAGTCTTTGCCAAAACATTCTAGAGCTCAGTTTCATTATTTATAAAGTAAAGCAGATTTGACTAGATTTCTAGAGTGACTCTTTGATCTCAAATCTATGACTCAAATTCTAAGGCCATGCAATAATACACATTAACATAAAAAATACTTACAAGAAACCTATCCAGGCTTACTTTAATGAATACAATCCATCCATAATTAGCACAGCATTTGTAAACACACACACACTTTAAGACAGAACTTAAGGAACTATTTTCTTGAATAGATAAAGCACTGCATTTGAAACCTTATTTATAAGAATTGGCAGTAGACTTTATTTTAATATATGGTATCTGAGTCAAACTTGTCATAACATATTCACAAAGATTATAGGGATTGTAGTTGACTAGATTTTACTGTACCTGGAAGATCAGAATGTTAACATCATGACCCTTGATATTTATTTTTTATTTACTTAGTGAATATTATACAGTAATCACTGTGTAATCACTTAACACATATCAATTCATTTAATCCTCAAGACTTTCCTAAGAAGAGCTACTATTATCACATCTGTTTTACAGATGAGGCAGCTGAGGCATCAAGAGGTTGACTAACTTGCCTTAGGCACTAGGAGGGAGTAAGACATTAACTTGCTCAAGGGTGGGACCCCTGTGTGGCTCAGTTGGTTAACCGTCTGCTTTTGTCTCAGGTCATGATCCTGGGGTCCTGGGATCGAGCCTCACATTGGGCTTCCTGCTTAGCGGAGAGTCTGCTTCTCCCTCTCTCTCTGCAACCCCTTGTTCTTTCTCTCTTTCAAATAAATAAATAAAATCTTAAAAAAAAAAAAGAAAAAAGAAATCCTTGCTCATGGCTAGTAAGTGGCATATAGGCTGCATTACAATTCAGGTAAGCTGGCTCCCAAACTCCATACTCTCGTTTACGGTATGTTGCCAGAACTTATAAACCAATGGGCTTGGACTGTAATACAGACTATTCAAAGAAGGAAATTATGGCAGTTATTAAAGGAAAGGACATATCTTATTTCCCTTAAACACATGCGCGCACACACACACACACACACACACACACACACACACACAAAGCCCTTAGAGACTCACACAGCTCTCATACATTCACAAAACCAAATGATAAATTTGACAGATTTGAAATTTATAAAAAATATGTATATAAATATAAATACATACAGATCCCCCAGAGAAGTGATGGTATGGAAGGTAAGCTCTTCAGTGTTTTTAGATTAAAATTTTTAGACCTTACATTGTTTAACAATCCAAAAATGAACCCTGCTAATGTTATGTCATGAGCAAGTATGTTCCATATATAATGTCGGTTCTCTACCTTTATGCAATACCACACTGTCTGGTTTTATATTTTAACACGTATGTGATACATACACCTTTTATTTACCAATTTGAAAGAATTACCTTTCTAATTAAAGAGTCCTCTTTTATCTCTGCCTTAAACAAACAACAATTACATCCTCCAGATAATTCGTGTTTGTTGAATCACTGCAGTCCTCTGGTGTATCTGGCCTACAATATCATGTGTTCCTGCTCTGCCCACCTAGTACCTTTGTTCCAACCATAGTGACATCTGTATTCTTTTTCTCCACATTAGAAGATTTCTGCTTCAGATTCTGAATTCTTCCTATTAGTGCTGAGAGATTATTTTTGAAAGAATTTTTTTCTATCAACCAAATGCGTTTTATATGGCTGAGATATTCATGTCAGGCCTCTAAGACATCCTCATACATTTATCAAAAAATCATGATAGAACTCCACTGAACAATGAAAATGCCAAGAGACATGAAATGGGAAAGCAGAGAGGGCTCATGTAGTGGGGAAAGCACGCAGGCATAGGGCAAGCGCAGGCAAGGGTCCACTTCCCCACTGAAGGACTGCAGCCATTAAAAAAAGGGGGGGGCAGGGAAGCTAATGATATGCCAGATAAGAAGCAGCCCTCTCTAGAGAATCACAGGACATTCCTTTCTGGAAATAGCCTGTCCCATGCTATCTGGTGTGCCTCTGAGCTGGTCTTTGCAGCAAAGAGACAATTTCGTTTAACTTTTTAATTAACGTGTGTCCTTGCTGACAGACACTGTGAATGAGACACTTTTTCCTTCCCATTATGGCTTAGACTTTAGATTTAATTACTGTGGAAATGAATCAAGAAACATGACTTCAGGCATAGCATTCTAAATGTTGGCAGAGTAACAATATTAATTCTCTATTCTAAAGTATCCGTGTCATCCCATCTTTATGATGAGTGATGTGAAAATAATTTTAGGAAGGAGGTGACCGACCCAGAGACTCTACAAGACATTGGGAACATCACCTGTTAGTTGCAGTTAGGAGAGATTTTTCTTTGGATAACACAACTGAGTTCTATTTTGTGCATATTCATAATTACTAATATGTAAAGAAATTGTTCTTCAAGTGTGATACATGAAAGAAACAGAGCCCTTTAAAATGGGGGAATGGGATAGACCGGTGATGGGTAGTAAGGAGGGCATGTATTGCATGGTGCACTGGGTGTTATACGCAACTAATGAATCATCGAACTTTACATCAGAAACCAGGGATGTACTGTATGGTGACTAACATAATATAATAAAAAAACATTAAAAAAAATACAACTTGGATCTAAATGAGTTAATAAGCTATTATCAAAATCTAGCCACGTTCTCTTTTATCGCCTAAAACGAGAAGGGGGGATGCTTAACATTATTTTCTCTTTCATGCCATGAGCTATGAGCCATGGAAATGCAGTGAATTCCCTAAATATTTAGCCTAGGAGTAAAATACGTATTTGGAAAACGAAAGACCCAAAACTTTAAAATGACCTTAAAAGAAAGAAAGTTGAAGATATGCGGGCTACCTTCTCATACAATCCAGGGCTCGGATAAAGAAGTCCTTGTGGAGCTGGTGCTCGTCTCTCAAGATTGAGCACTGTTCAAGAGTCACCGACATGGACGTCCTGTCCTTGGCACTTTTGCAACAGGTGAAACGAATACCATTTAGTTTGCGACAGATCTGCAACACAGACATACGAACAGTTTATTGCTCATCTGTAGATGACTCCAAAGTGTCGGACTCGTCTAAACACTTCTTATCTAAACACACCAAATTTATGTTATTTTATGATAGTCAATTGGTTCGATCTGCCTCAGCTAATGAAAAACATTATCTTTTCATTTCAAAAGCTAGTGGAACAGATTGGATTTGTTTAGCTCTTTGTATGTGATGTGTGAGGTGTGGGGCTGTTGCAGCCCTGTGAGATGGTAAATACCAGCAGCGGCAGCAGTGCGCACTGCGAGGGGGCCTGAGCTGTGGGGGATGACAGGAGTAATCACAGCTGAGGCTCAACACCTTCATCACACAGGAAAAAATAAAACTGTATTTCCTGGATCAGATACTTGATTTGTATCCTAAATAGCTAACATCTTCTTACTTTACATTTAAGAAACCTTTGCTACTTTTGGCTTTAGGTTATGAGATTTCAAACATCCACATGGTGCCACTGCAGCAGATAAGTGAACCACCAGCCACTCATCAAAGCAACTAATAAGAATAAGGACACCGAACGGTCACTGTTACATGCGTATCTACTGTACCACGTATAATGCTAATAGCTTTCACACAGATTTGCTCTTTTGTTTATTTTTTAAAGATTTTATTTATTTATATATAAATATATAAATATATTTATATAAATATTTATATATAAATATATTCATATATAAATATATAAATATATTTATATAAATATTTATATATAAATATATAAACACACACTCATGTGTGAGTAGGGGGAGGGGCAGAGGGAGAGGGAGAGAGAGAGTCCCAAGCAGATTCTGAGCTAAGCGTGGAGCCTGACACGGGGCTTGATCCCACAACCCCGAGATCATGACCTGAGCCGAAATCAAGAGTTGGATGCTCAACCGACTGAGCCACCCAGGCGGCCCTAGATTTGCTCTTTTAATACCTGCATATGAATCCTGGAGGAAGATGTAATCATTCTTATTTTACAGATGAGGAAATTGAGGTTTAGCCAGGTTAAGTAACTTGCACACAACTGAACAGAGCCAGGTTGCCAAGGACCAAGCCTTTAGCTTCTGTCCTATTTTGTTTCTTTTTGCAAATTCTTTCTTTTTGTTGTCCCAATGTAATTCAAGAGAAAAATCTCTGAACCACAGTTATGTCTTATCTCACTGGCCTACGGTTAGCAGGTGAACCATTCCATTCCTTTCTCTTCCCTGGCCCGTGGCAGGGCTCTGACGTGAGATACCAACGCTTCATTAGTATCAACAGTGTTCATCAACCTGCACTTACAATAAATCTAATGTGATAGAATACAGTTTTGCTTTATTCCCTGCCATCAAGGACGCCTTAACAGTTAATCTGCTTTGAGAAAAAGTTATACTAACACAGTCTATCAAGGGTTTTTACCATGTTTTAATTGTGATTCTGATACTTACACTAGGATTTACAAGTCCTTATTTGACCTTTAGTACTTTCTCGCTATTTCCCATATAAGTGACTAGAGAAATATGATAGCACAATTTCACTATAAAATCTTTTTTCATCTGGAAGACTCTAATCTTTTCATATAAAGAGTATTTCAAAATTTTTAATATAAAACAACCAAGACTTAGCTATATTCATAATAATGAAATATAGGCCTCAAGGGCCACTTATGAGATAATGATTTTTTTTTTAAGATTTTATTTATGCATTTGACAGGGAGAGAGTGAAAGAGTACAAGCAGGGGGAGCGGCAGAGGGAGAGAGAGAAGCAGACTCCTGGATGAGGAGGGAGCCCGACATGGGGCTTGATCCCAGGACCCTGAGATCATGACCTGAGCCGAAGGCAGATGCTTAACTGACTGAGCCACCCGGGTGCCCCAAGATAATGACTTTTAAAAAGAATGAATATTCTTTAAAATATGTTGTCTCTAGTATATGCAACTATCCTACTAAGGATATTCAGTGTTCCAAATTTAATACCAGGAGGAGGCAGGGGCAATTCAATCCCAGGACAGCCTGGGTCTTGGTTTCCTTATTTCTACAGCTCCTTTGAACCATATGAACTTAATTTAACACACCTGATTGGCATGTGGCCTCTATAAATTCTCATTTTTTATTTTTTAAAAATTCAATCAAGACAAAACCAAATAATTTTATATTTTTTCAATGAGAATGTAAAATATTAACATAGTAATATATAAATATTTTTAAAAGAGAGGGCAATGACATAGAGACAAATAAAAGCTTTTTGGAAAATGTCAAAGGGAATTACTATATTTCTTCATTTTAAAAGTATTATCCAAGTCCTTGATTTACAAAGAGGATACTGAAACTGAGGTATCAGCAACAGAAATGCTGTAATAATAAAGTCAGTATCCCTACATAATGCTAACTTTGCACATTATCGGTGCCGTGTATTTACCAAGGCAGTCAATCATCCATTCAACAGTTAAGTTGTGAGAAAGCCGTATTTGGCCAGTGTTTAAGTTTCAAAAAAGAATTTTCAGGAATTAATGAGATTTATGGGAAAACCTTTTTATATATTCAAATGGTAAAACTACATATACTAAGAGAAAATATACATTTGCGTTCGCACATGTACATCCTTCATTTATCAACTGACATAACTTCATGATATGTGTATGTTCCTAAGTTGTCAGAGAGCCTTGGTGAAGGATCAAATTACCTTCCTCTTATCCCATTATTAGTAAAATAGCAAAAATAGCTCATGACCTACCTTTGCGAAATTTTTTGTGAGAATTAACAACCACAGCAGTCTTTGAAGATATAAAGAGCAGCCACACTGGGGAAAAAACTATTAAAAACAACCCTCCCGTAATGCAGTAAGGTGCTAGATGGGACCAGTGTAAATGAGCTTCCTGAAAGCAATGCTTCCTATTGTTACCTTTGATGTTCTTCCCTGGGGCTCCAAGAGGGCACGAAGGGAAGCTAAAGCCGCGGTCCTCTGCCTTGCTCTTGGTACATTATTTTATATAGACTCATGGTAAATTATCCATTCCTTTTTCCCAGGAGAGAGTAAGTAATATTGGATTATAATTGAACACTGGCAGTAGGGACAAGGCTTTGTTTTCAATGCTACTGATACAGAATGAATAGAGTTATGTTAGGAGATCTGGTAACTGAACTCCAAATTACACAAGCAACACTGTCCGGGAACTACAAATATGGCACTCATCATAAAGATGTCCAATGTGTGCCTTTTCTGATAAAAAGGTCCTCTCATTAGGAAAGGATTGGGTCTGAATGCTTAACAAAATTCGTAAGTTCATGTGAGCTGTGCCTGAATGGTGGCCAGACAAGAGTTTAAAAAATACGGGCATTATTTTCTCCCTCACTCTGGTAGAAACTGGGGGTGGGGAAAAAAGGCAGAACTTCTGCCCTGAGGGTGTCATTAAATGAGAAAGAACCATAGAAAATATACCTCATTACCCCAAGAGCAAACCACCAGTAATAAATTCAATGCTAATATCTAAATTAACAAATGCATTTGCAAGCTCATTAATTGAACAAGATGTCCAGGAGCCTTACTGAGGCTGTGAGTCAGAGATCTGATAACCAAATTCTGTTGCAACCATATGTTTCTAGAGTAGCACTTCAAAATCCTGATTGATATGGGCGACTGACATCACAACATGTAATATCAAGAAAATCACAGACACTTCATTTTAGCCTCAAAGTGTCAAACAACATCCAGGATCTATAAGAAAAGCCAACAGGTAAAACTCTCTCGTTGAGTGCATCTTCTTCCATCTTGTGTTCTAGTGTATTGATAGAACTACCAACAGCATTGAAAATGCCTAATCCCCTGGATAATGGACAGTGACATCTGGTAACCCAAAGTGCAGAGGTTGGACCCTACACAGCAGCTACTCAATGATGTTTGCCGGTCATGATGGTGACAGGAACAAAGATCTGGCTGGAGAGCGCTTACCGTTGCAGCCAGCCACATGATTTCTACATTCTTTCTTTTTTTGGCTTGGATATTTTGATGGAGATTTTCTAGTAATCCTTTTAAATCATTTTGTTCTTGAAAATGTGAAATGTCTGGGGAAAAACAGGAGAAAGAAAGGGAGATCATGTTAGTGTTAAGCTGCCTATGGAGATTTGCTCAATATATGTATAAATAGAATTTCCATAACAACAACTAACATTTGGAGCTGAGAGTATCTGAGGATAATCATATTTATTAATCTAAGGATAATCATAGTTATTAATCTCTCTAGCTTTATTCTTTACTTAGAAATATGCCTCAGTCTTCTCCAATACCTATTCTGTGCTATTGTAGTAATGTCAGTTTTCATATACTATTATTTTACTAACAAGGGAAACATTCTTGATGATGGCTGCTCCCTCCCTTCCACCAAAACATGACATAGATGAGACATGAGATGTAATTTTATATCTTACTATAACCACTTTCTGTTACTAAGTAGCTAGTCTGAATCAAGAGGCTATGTTAAACTGAACGCCTCAGGAGTGGGAGAAATCTGAAGGTTCAGATAAAACACAGGAAGCCAGTTTCTACGGCAAGAATCCTTAAACTTAGCACCATGGGCATTTTGGCTCGGATAACGCTTTGTCGCGGGGAATGGAACTATATTCTGCATTGTAGGATATTAAGCAGCATCAGGGACCTCTACCATTTAGAAACCAGTAGTACCCTTCGTGTGGCAATCAAAAATGTCTCCAGACATTGCCAGATGTTCCTTGAGGGCAAAATCTATCCTGGTTGGGAACAAATGCTAGTAAGGAGCACAGGTACAACATGGAAAGAGGGAAAACATGAGAGGTGATAGTTAATTATATGGGATAATTAGATAGGGAGCAGGAAATGACTGATTGCTCAGATCTCTACATACTAATGACTAAAGCACAGGTAATAAATGGCACACATTTTCTATTAAAACCTAAGGCAATGCACATTATGACACAAATGTCCCTGACACTTGGTGAGATGGGGTCGAGACCAGAATATAGAGATGGAAACAAAAAGCCTTTCTAAGAGAGTTGTTGTATTAATGCTGTACAGTATGAAAATGTGCTCTAATGTCGAATCCACAACCTGAAGGGTGAAGAATTCCTAAGAGTTTTAATTGAGGCTGAACACAGGAGAAAATCCATAAGAATTATATGGACTGTATGTAGGCTCTCCAGTAAGAGTGAAGCAAAATTGATATATTCCTGAATCAGATCTCTCTCTCTCTCACAAATACACACACACACTCACACACAAACTCACACACATACAAACTCACATACACACACACACACACAAACACAGATAAGCTATAATCATAGTGTGACTTTGTACTTTCCAAAACTGCACCAGATGTTTCACTTTATTAAAATAATACATCTGGGTAGTTCTTGACTTTAGCTCCAGAGAGTGAGGAAGTATCCTAATAAACTATACTAGCAATTTATATCTGCCAAAGAGTGAAAGTGGTTGGTAAAATAAAAATATCCATTGAGAACAGTTATATATCATCTTGAATTTCATGACCACAGAACAGGGGAAGGTCAGGTACAATCAAGATGTAGCCCTATGTTAGGGCAAGGAGGTTAAAAATATTCATATAAAATACATGCATGATTCCACTGTATTAGTTTCTAAATGGAAAAAACCATCAGAGGTCAAACCTTTGCTATGTAACTATAGATGATTCTCTAAGAAAGACAAGGTTTGACTAAAAATATCACATTGCTAGATAGGAGACTCTCTGATATACAGAAATTTTAAGAAGACAGAGCCCAAAGATAAAGGGAAGAAGGCATAAGGGAATGCCTTGAAGAGAGTTACAATACCAGCTCAAGACTCCACAGCTGATCAAAGAAAGTAAGGACAATAATGCCACTTTTTAATTCGTACTTACAGCATAAAAGGAACAAAAAGTCTGGTCTACCATCACTGCCTTTAATAAATTAAAATTATAAGCAGCCATTTAAAATTATGTGGGTATACCATTAACAGGGAAAGTGTCCTTGACATTGTTGAAAGGAAAAATTGGTCAGAACAATGAATGAATGATTTGTATAACATTGTATATGGGGGGGGGTATGTGTGTGCATGCACGTGTGTGTGTGTGTGTGTGTGTGTGTGTGTGCTTACGTCTCTCTACACAGGCATGAAGGCAGAGAGAGCCATCAGTCATTGTTATGCTGTAGGATTTAGAGTGATTTTTCAACTGCCTTTTCATGTCATTTGAGACATTTAAAATAAATGTGTGCTGTTTTTAAAGAATAAACTTATTTTGAGAAAAAGGGAGAACACAGTATATGCATAAGAAAAGGAAAGAACCCAAATTCTTAGAATACAAAGAGCTGACCTCAAAGTCTTCACAATTCAGTAGGGGAAGATAGATTTTTAAACCATCATTAACTGTAGTAAAGTATATTGTGGGCTATGGCATTAAGTCAGTAAAAATAATAGAGACCCAAGGGAAGGAGTGTGCAATTCCATAAAGAATAGTTGGGTATGGAAGGGTTTCTAGCAAAGATAATGCTTCGTGGCTACGAAAGCATTTGAGGCCCAGGGAAAAATGTCAGCAAATGCATGGAGACATGAAGTACTACTGTCAAAGCAGGGAGCCCATAGCTCACTATATCCTCGCAGGCCCTGCTCCCAGAGGCAGGAATTATGAAGGGCCTTTTCTGCTCTGCTGGGAAATCTGGGCTTCATCCTAAAAAAAAAATGGGAGCAACTAGGGAATTTTAAATAAGGACATAACCATATCTGAGAGGTCCCTGAGATCCTTTCTGACATCACCTGGTATAAATGGCTTTCGAATGTTTTGGAAAGGAATACAGAATAAGAATTTTACCCACAACATTATGCATAAACACATAAACACACACCTCCTCTGTAACAAGAGTTTTATGAAATAATATTTACCCTAATCGCATACACTGTTCCCCGAATATATTCTGTTCTATTCCCTGTGAGGATGATGATGATTTTTATTATTATTGTCCTAACCCTCAAAATTGATGTAACAACCTGGAGTCAACATAAAACATTTGCCAATTACTGAGTTAGAGCAACCCCATGTCCAAGATGCTTTGGTGACTTTCCCAAGGTCCATAGTCAGAGGAAGTAAAAAAAGCCAGTCTCCCAATTCCTACACCAGCAATTTCCCCCAAATCTGCGCTAGTGTCTTCACAATTAGCTGGTGGCACTAGAAGGCAGTTCCAGTATTAACCCAATGAACTGGCTTCTTCAGAATTCTGAGAATCCTGAATAAAGTAGAATGATTTTCCAAAATAATTTAGCTTCATCTTTGACATGAAGATGTTTTAATCAGTCATTTAAAACAGACTATAAGATCCGAAACAGAAGTCAAATAAATGGTCATTTTTGGCCTATTTCTACCCCATAAAGAGAGCGCTTTAGGATGGACAGACATGATATCCCATAGAAATTTCACCCCTTCTTCCCAGCTCATGCTTTTGAGAAGGAGATTATTTTGATGTTCTTAAAATTTTCAGGCCACTATTTCTATTTCTGTAATGGTAAAACTTGCTTTTATTCAGAGCACATCTCCACCAATTCAATACTTCGGTTGCTGACAAAAATCCTACAGGTCACAGAAATCTGGTCTTGTTCTGGACTAGTAATGACTAGTTTGTAGATTAGTGAGATTTCAAGATACAATGACAGATCCTGATAAATCCACTGAGAATCCTGGTAAACGGGGAATATGGATTGGTTTTTAGACTTAGAATGTATCTCTTCAAATGTAAATATAGCCAACAAGTCTTGTTTTTGCTACTCACTCTTGCATTACTTGCACAGAATTCAGAGAGGGTAATTGAATCTCCATACCCATCTCAGTACGAGTATTCTTTTTGCAAATGGGGTTCAAAAAAGTAATCAGGTGAAAGGTACAAGAATGTTCATTGCATTATTGTTTATAATATTAAACAACAGCAAAAAACCCATCTAAGTATTCATAAAGAGAATAGATAAACTGATATATAATTATGAAATATATAACGGAGAAAATCAATAAACATGCTATATTATATATAAATATATATGGGCACAAATATAGAACAAAAACTATGCTGAGCAAAACAGTAAAAATTTTAGGACTCATGCAAAATAACAGTAATAATATAAAGTTAAATATGCAAAACTATCATATTTTTTATGGCTAATACATGTCGGGTAAAAATGTGTATGATAATGTAAAACACCAAATTCAGGATATTGATTTTCTCAGAGAAGGATAAGTAAGGGATTGGAACTGAAAGGTGTGCAAAGGAGGCTTTCATTCTATCTGCATTTTTCCTTACAAAATTTCTAGGCTAAACAATACATTCCCTAGTGTTTATTATCTTACAATCTGTTCTTTTTTTGTTTGAAACTTTTATAATTTTTTTTTGAAGGAAGCACAGAGCCAAGATTCCCGGAAAGTAATTTCCAATGCCAACTCTGTCCCTGCTTTGACATGTGGTCTTAGGTGAGTTGCTTAACCCTCTGTCCCTTTTTCTCAACTGAAAAATGAGGACAATAACCCTGCCACGCTTCATCGACTTGAAGTGGAAAACAATTAATAAAAGTCTTGGCAGCAGTGCTTACATTGTTAAATTCTGTGTCAACTGTGGAAAACAGAGGAAGACATTCGTAGCTCTCAGGAAAGCATTCAGTCTCAGATAGGAAGCTTACTTTCTCAGGCAAAAGTCAGAATTTATCCAAAGTAAGGTGCATACAAAGATCAGAATCACCAACCTTCACAAACCCTGTGACTGGTTTCTTATCACTCCCCAATGGCACAGAATAGCCAAATTCAGTCAGTTTTTATACCAAATTTCTCCTTGTTCTGTCAAATGGGGTTTCTTTAATATGACATTGACCTGAATCAAAGGTGGGGTGCTGACAAGTGAATAGGAATAGGACTGTCAACCCTTAGCCAATTGATCGGCGATGCTAATGAGGTCAAGGCAATAGCTTCATCACCTCACTGTCATATGACTTCATGTTGCCAGAGTGTGTGCCAAGATAATACTGAAATTAAAGCTGAATTCCCGGCACCTATTTCACCCATTTCCCACTTCATAGCGGGCACAAAATTTACATGAGATCAATCATACCCTCACTCTGAAGTCAACTAATGTAATCCCATCCCCCCTTGAAGTCAGGGCTATTTCAGGGATGGACATCTGAAACTAAGCTGATCAGAACTTGACTGTGACCTGGGCAATTATTTCAGGGTTATGAAAGTGACCTGTCCTGCCCCAGCTGAGTGAAACTCAATACTCAAACGTAGAAGAGGGAAAAAAAGTCCTCTTTATCTCTTTCGTTGATCAGGCAATTGAGCATGGGGATAATTGCTCATGCCGGCCATCCTTTAGTCACGGGATGACCAGATGTAGGATGAAGTCAACACTAAGAGTGGCTGAATGAGGAAGTAGGGCTGGAAAGTGTCTTTTCACTACTGCTAAGCCAGTGAAACAACCTTCCCTTGAAGGGTCATCTGTCTTACCATTGGAATTTTCAATTTTGTTAATAAAATTTCTTGTTCAAGTCAGTTTGAGTCAGGGTTTCTGTCACTTGCAATAAAAAAACATGCTATGGTAAAACCCATGGTTATATAGGCATTTTTAACATTGGCCAGCCATCTTGCAAATGTGTATTGTTGCTTTAGAGGCGAGAAAAAGACAAATAAGAATGTCTCTGGAAGGCAGCGCATCAATCACTTCTACAGTGATGGTTTTAAGACATGGCTCCACAATCTTTGACATCCCTCTATGGGAGAGATGGAGCCTATGTGCTTTCCCCGGGAATGTGGGTGGGCTTGTGACTGTCTGGATTTACAGAGTGTGGCAGAAGTGATGTTATGTTACTTTTGAGGTCAGGTCATAAATGACTGTAGCTCTTATCTGATTCTCTTGGAACTCTGCTGTCTGTATTTCCTTTTTTGAGATGTTCCCTATAAGAATGCAGGCTCTATGCTGGGAGAAGCCCAACCACATGGAGGCTCCCGTTTAGGTACTCCACTCAGTGGTTTCAGCCAAGTCCAGCCGTTGACTCAGCATGGCCCAGGTGCCAGAACATGAGCATTGAAGCTTGCCGAGGACTCCAGTTCCTAGACATTTAAGTGGCTCCCTCCCCCTTCCCACCAATGTTCTTTCCAGTGGAGGTCCCAGGTATCATGGAGTGGATATAAACCATCCCTATATGTTCTGTCTGAAAACCTAACTCACAGAATCTGTGAGCACAAATAAGATGATTCTGATTTTATGTCAGTAAATTTGGGATAATTTGTTACATAGTAATAAATAATCAGAACTATAAAAAAAGAAAGAAAAAGAAAGAAACAAACAAACAACTTAGAAGAGCCTGTACGTCTAAGTATGAAAAGTGAACATATAAAGAACAATACTTTCACAGTCCACCTTGGACTATATTCTGTGATATCAAATCTCTATAATTAATTCTGAAATAATTATAGTTAAATGTAGTAGCAAGCAAACAAATGCAATTAGGTGAAAGCCATTGAGATGTCTTAAAATTGGAAATTTTGTTCTTTCAGATACTGTAAAATCTTGAAAAATATGGAAAAAAGCCCCAGTGAAACTGGTTTTATTTAAATTGTATTTCTAACTTAACAATTTATGAAAAAGGCAATATAAGAAATCAAATATCAAACTCCCCACCTGAACAGAGCTGAATAATATTTTTGACCTATACACTTTCATTGTTTCCTTTAAAATGAATTTCAAGCTTGCATCACCCATAGCAAATGAAAAGACAAACTTTAAAAGTAATTGTTATAACATATTAAAAGCAATGTGTTAAAAATTCTTTAGGAATTTCCTTACTCACTATTTTATACTGAAGGCCATGGGACTTGCTGTGCGGGGAGGAGAGTAGAAATATAACATATTAATATTGTTTCCTACTTCCTTTTTTTAAAGAAAACAGTCATGATTGATTTCTGAATCTCCAAACCGTTTCAAGTCATATCGAAGAGTTTGGGGATGGTGTGTAGGTAGATGGCTCTCAAAAACCTCCATACCTCAGGTACCTGAGATAGTTTTAGACACAGAGAGTAGAAAATGTGTATATGAAAAGGGGCTTGACACAGTTTCCCCAGCTCAGTCTTTTTTTTTTTTTTTTTTTTTTTAAGGCCATCAACAGTGTAAGGGGGTTCCCCTCGAGAGAGAGAATCTTAAGCAGACTCGCTGCCCAGCATGGAGCTCAACATGGGGCTTGATCTTATGACCCTGAGATCATGACCTGAGCTGAAATCAAGAGTCGGAAGCTTAACTGATTGAGCTACCCCAGGGCAGCCACCCTCCCCCCACCCCCAGCTCACTGTTCTTGTGAGCCCAGTTGCACTGGTTGGAATACTCTGCCTGCGCTCAAGTAAGCAGCCTAGGTTCTTAGCACTGAAGGCAGGTGAATGGCCACGTTTTCTTTTTCCCCAGGTAACTTCCAAGTCCCTGTATTTTACTCTGACAAGAACAATAGCAAGAAAAGTCATTGACAGCACACATTACACACAAAAAGTCTGAAAACCAAAGCAAGAACAGATTTCTCAAAGCTTAGGACAGAAAGGGAAGCAGCTTTTGAGGTAATTCCAGTGCCCCACCTCCCTGAGCCAGGCTGCCAGTGAAATATGCCAAGGCCAAATGGCAGCACAGAGACACAGGTGTGTAACAAGGCCATCTCCAAAAAAGAATAATTCAGCACTTTCATGCTCCCCCACTTTCTGATAACATGGAAGGAACTGACTCCCAAATTGCCAGAATGATAGCTAAAACAAAGCAGAGAGACAGTTGAGAAGACAGGGCTTCTTCCCAATAGCCAAGGTCTCGGCATGACTCCTTTAGGCTCCTGGAGGCAAATAAGATTGAGATCTTGAATATTTCATATTGTATAGAATAAAATAAAGAACTCTTGAGGCATTAAGAAAGGTATAGATGAGGTAAAGTAGAGGAAGAAGATTACAGAAATAAAGCTGTTTCAGGAGGCTCCAAAATGAAAAGGAAAGAGGTAATAAGAATTCAAGCTCTACATTTTATTCCATTCATATACCTCTTTTTTTTTTTTTTTTTACTTGAAGTGAGCTCTAGTTTTATAACTTGGGATTCTCATATATTTATTGATAGCAACAAAATATATTAATCTACCCATGTTGCAAGACTTCTCTTTTCTGACCCACCTGATACAGATAATTTTATCTTTGAGTCTTGAGTTTCACTCCCTACCTGACTTCAAAGATGAGTTCTACTTTATCTGGAGTTTTGTTTTGCAGAAGTGGAAGCATGAATAAATAAAGGTGGGAGAAAAGGTAAACCAGAATGAAACAAAAGACCTTGCACTTATGGTTGAGAAAAGTAGAACAGTAAGTAGTGAATGTCTGAGAGAGTGGTATGCTCGAGTGAATTAGAGAGTTGGAAAAAAGGATTTAAAAAGTAAAATCACAAGTTGCTAGTTGTCTCCTCTTTGATATTTAATTAAAAGTTGGAACAGATTTTTATTTAATTTCTAGGCTCTTTATGGGCTGTAACTGGAGTCATAGGATTAATTTAAGTGATATTTCCAAAAGGGAAGGTGAGCCCTAAGATTTTTAATATCTACCTTACTCCTCACTGTGGGGCCAATGAACTCATCCTAATGGTGATGATTTCAGGATTTCATCCCTATCAGAGTATTTCACAAAGAAATCTATGCTTTTTAAAAAGATTATCAGGGGCGCCTGTTAAGCGTCTGCCTTCGGCTCAGGGCATGATCCTGGAGTCCTGGGATCGAGCCCTGCTCCTCCGCTGGGAGCCTGCTTCTTGCTCTCCCACTCCCCCTGCCTGTGTTCCCTCTCTCGCTGGCTGTCTCTCTCTCTGTCAAATAAATAAATGAAATCTTAAAAAAAATAAATTAAATAAATAAATAAGATTAAAAAGATTATCAGATAAGCAGTGATTATATGAAAACAATTCATTAAAGTTAGTATAGATAGCTATCTGAAGGAATACAGATGAGATAGAAGAAAAGAGTATATTGAATGGACAAAAGAGGCAGGTTGGTTCAAACTATAGGAAGAGCTTTACAATCAATTTTAACTGGATCAATGAGTTGACTTGTTTGTACACAGGAGAAATGCAAGTCTCTTGAGAAACTCAAAGTGCACACTGTCATGATCTTATCCATCACTCTAACATTTGTAAGTGCAATGTGACATCTTCTCAGTACAGAAACTGACATTGGAAAAATTAACTTCCCTTCTCTGGTGAGATAATGGTAGAATGTACTTTGAAGTACTGGCATATACATATTAATTATTCTCATTTAGTCGATAATGAAATGGAGACATTCAAAACATCAAGTGATTCACTTAAGTGAGTTTTCAATTGAATTCATATCTTTTGATTTCATGCCATTTTATGCAGACTTACTAGGCTGGTTCACTGGGAGTCTAGCCAATCTTCGTTCAATGAGCAGTAGAATCTATCATGTAAGACCTAGTCTACTTAGTCTACAGACAGGAGAGGCCCTGTGAGAAGGAAAGAATGCACAAAAATGTAAAGGTGACTAAAAAAATAATCTTGGACTTTTCTTACACAAATTAGAATACGATATAAGGCTAACCAAAAAAAAATTGATGTGAGGAACCTGGAGTAACACAGAAGATGCTGAAATCAATGCTGAGGGAGGTGGCCACTTGCAGGGGCACATGTGAGTATGTGTGTCCATCTCTGTTATTTGTGGTATTGTTCGTATTTGTCGCTTCAATCTAGTGTACAAGTTATTGGACACTAGGAGTCTATGTCTGTGGTTTTACCTGCGCATAAAGAATTAAAACGGAATACTGTTTTGCATCCCTTTTCTTTCCAAAAAGTCACAGGAGTGCTTCTAGACATATATCAGGAAAAAAAATTCTCTTAATCTTTATAAACATCAGAGAGCATTAAAAACTTGAAGAGGTAAGTACATCAGAGTTTCTTCTGGAATGAGTTGAAAATAAATTTGTAATTATGAGCATGTATAAATTATAAACAGAAAATAAAGGTGCTGCTGGAAATATTCAAATGTTTTAAAATCTGCAGTTTTAAATTAAGAAGATCAGAAGCCCTTAGATCTACAGCAATGGGAGAGCAGCAATATAAAAGTGAAAAGAACACTTAAAATATGCAACTTAGCCCCTGTTCTCCCACTCATGAGGATTGTGAACTTAATAAAATCTATCTTGGATCCCAAGCCCCTCATAGCAAATAAGGCTGGACTAAACCAGTATTTCTTAAAATTTGTCCTAAGGAGCACTTATTTGGCAAGATGCTCCTGAGTATTTCATATATACCTATATGAAATATATATATATGAAACATATGTATACACACACATATATATAGCAATAAAATGCTATTTCAACAAAATTAAATTGTTTTAGACACTGTAGAAAAGAACTGGCAAATTATGACTTGCAGCATAAACCCAGTCAGTTCTGTGTCTTTGTAAATACAATAAAATTTTATTAAAATTTAGCCATGTACATTAATTCACATTTTGTCTATGGCTTAATTTGCACTACAATGGCAGTGTCTAGTTGAGTAGTTTGAACAGACATCGTTTGACCCTCAAATACTGAATTCTTTACTCTCCGGTCCTTCACATAACAAGTTTGCTGACCAGGCTATAGGCCTTTTCAAAACTTTCAAAGTGATAATGTGAATTCCAAAACCACTTGACTATAAAATCCTTTTATTGCCCAACAATTATTAGCAGAAAGAGTGTCCCTTGGAATAGTCTAGATTATTTACAAGATCCCAATTCTTCTCCGATTCTTTAAAACATTCAACTAAATGACCTCAACTATCTCATTAATTTGTTGATTCAACAAATATTTTTGGAGTATAAACTCTGGGCCAGATAATGTTTTTAGTAGTTGGGGTATAGTCAAAATATAGACCAGGAGACTTGTCTTCATCTAGTTTACATTCTGAGGAGATAGAGCCAAACAAGGTAAATGACCTACTGTATACCAGATGATGGTAGATGTTATGGAGAAGGGGACCAGGGCATAGGAGACTGCAATTTTAAAGAGGGCAGTCAAGAAAGGCCTCACTACGAAAGTGACATTTGGGCCAAGACTTAAAGGAGATGAGTGAAGGATCCATGTAAGGGGAAAGAATTTAAGGCAGAGGATATGGCCAAGGAAAAGTCCTAAGAAACAGCAAGAGGCCAGTGTGGGGCAAAGTGGAGCAAGGGAGGGAGTGAGAGGTAGGAGAGGAGAGTCAAAGGGCAGATTTGTTGCCAGATTACAGGGAGGCTTTAAGACCATTGTAAGAACTTAGGTTTTTGGGGGCACCTGGGTGGCTCAGTCATTAAGCGTCTGCCTTCGGCTCAGGTCATGATCCCAGGGTCCTGGGATCGAGCCCCATGTCGGGCTCCCTGCTCAGCGGGGAGCCTGCTTCTCCCTCTCTCACTCCCCCTGCTTATGTTCCCTCTCTCGCTGCCTCTCTCTCTGTTAAATGAATAAACTCTTTAAAAAAAAAAAAGAAGAACTTAGGTTTTTAGTCTACTAAAAAAATAAGGGCTATTGGAAGAGTTTGAGAAGATACATGATTTTATTTTCATTTTTAAAAGATCACTTTGGCTGCAGTGATAAAAACTCAGTGAGGCTGAGAGAGGAAACAAAGAGACAGTGTGGGCATTATTGCCATAATCTGAAGGTGAGAGTAACAAGGGCTTGCACAGAGCAATAGCAAGACAGGTGGTGGGAACTGGTGGCACATTCTTGGGAAATTGAGCCAGTGAAATTTTCTGATGGACTGAAAGTGCGGTGTGAGAAAAAGAGGAGTCAAGGGTGACTTCAATTTTTTTTTTTTTTTGCCAATGCAACAAAAAAAGCTAGAATTGATTAAAAACTAGGACGGGAATGATTGTAGGAAAGGTAAGTTTTTAAGGGCATATCAGGAACAAAGTCGGAGGTGATGAGCAGGATACAGGAGACCTGGGAAGAAAGATGGGCTGGCGATGTAGGTATGGAGGTCGATAATGAATAGATGGTATTTAAAGCAATGAGACTGTTCAACAAGAGCAAAGTAGACATCCATAGACTAAATCCTGGGACACTCCAACATTGGGAGGTCAGAAAGATAATGAGGAATCAGTAATGGAGGTTGAAAGGTAGCAGCCAGATAGTAGAAGCAATCACAGAAAAGTGTGGTGGCCTGGAAGCAAGTGATGAAAGACAGAAAAAATAACGATGTCAAATCTATTACTAGATCAAGCAGGATGAGGACAGAGAATTGAACATTGGCTCTAACAATATAGAAACCCTGACAAAACCAGTAAAGTTATGTAGACCAAAGGCTGACTGGAGTGGATTTGGACAAAAAAAAAAAAAAAAAAAAAAAAAAAAAAAAAAAAGAAGGTAGAGAAAAATTGGAGACAGCTAATAATCTTTAAATTCCACTTTTATCTGTTCTTTCTGCAACATTTTCAACCTTAAGGTAGTCTTGCGTTATAAAACAATTTCTCCTATACTGCCAATACTTTTTACTCATCTTTAATGTCTATGCAATGCCAAACATATGGGTAATACGTGAAAATTTCCTCAGCCGTCTGAATGTTTCCAAATACACATATGTTCGAAAGAAAATAAGTAAAATATTTGGATGAGTAACTGGATTTTTCATTTGTATATCTGGACATGTACATGGTATCAAAGTTGGATGTCTGCAAAACAGAAATTATTAGTAGTAAATTAGTTGTGCAGTAATTTATGGTTCCTGTTGGAAGAACATTCATGTGTTAACTTAAGAACCTTGTATCTTCTTATATCTTCATGTTTGTTGAAAATGCCAAAAATCTATAATAGTCAGATTATTCCTCGTACTTGAGAAACTTAGACATATTAATTTAGCCTGGCATAATAAATCAGGGTCAATTTCACATTGACCAGAACCATGATTACAGCTGAGTTGCTTTATATACACATTTCGCTTAGGTCAATAAATGTTTGTTAAATAACAGTAAATAAAAGATACAACATTCCAATATTCTGGGAATTTCACTTTCTTTTACACTCAAGTATAGAGTATAAATGAAACACAAAACATGAATTTACAGTTTGAGAACTAATCTATAACATTTTACAAGTCTAACCTAGTGGTTTCCAAATCTTAACCACGCAGCAGAATCATCGGGAGGGCTTGATAAAACACAAACTGCTAACCCCACATCCAGATACGGATTGTTTGAAATTCTTCTTGCATGGGAAAAGGTAAGAAGGTGCTGAGTGGCAGACTGTGCTGGTCAACTGCTGATCTGTTCTCATGTCTATCTGTATCTTTTTCCCTTTGGGTCTTTATACACAGGAAAACCTTATTCCCCAGGCTGCTTGCTGCCCACTGACTCACAATTAAGTTTGGACAATGAGCATTAAGAGGGAGATGAAAGGAAGGAGACAAACTGAGGGTTTTAGAGGGGAGGGGGGTAGGAAGATGGGCTAGCCTGGTGAAGGGTATTAAGGAGGGCATGTATTGCATGGAACACTGGGTGTTACACGCAAACAATGAATCATGGAACATTACATCAAAAACTAATGATGTACTGTATGGTGACTAACACCATGATTAAAAAAAAAAAAAAAAAAGGAAGGAGGGAGACAGAATCCCGTTCACTTCTCCCCTGATCTCTTGGCTTCTTATAAGGCCCTCTGTGGCTTCCAAATGGCTCCAGTTCCAGGGAACTGTCCATGGTCCCAGTTTCTACCAGCCAGCCCCCACCCAAGAACCAAGACACAGCTCAGGGGCCCTAGTTTTTGTGCTCTGGTGACACTACATCTGACCTAAGTCCCTCTAACACCTGGGCTAGTAGCAGCTTCCTGCTACTGCCAAATTTGGGGTGGCTATGTGGATCCCTCGTTAATTTCTCCCCCCACTTAAAAAAATATTTTATTCATTTATTTGACAGAGAGAGACAGCCAACGAGAGAGGAAATACAAGCAGGAGGAGTGGGACAGGAAGAAGCAGACTCTGAGCGGAGCAGGGAGCCCCATGCGGGGCTTGATCCCAGAACTCTGAGATCATGACCTGAGCTGGAGGCAGACACTTAAGGACTGAGCCACCCAGGCGCCCCCCTCCCCCCTTTTTTAATGTCAGTCATCAATACTCCACAGCAAATTCCTCAAATGTGTTTTCCTGACTGGGCTAGGACTGATACGGCTACTTAGCATTTGGTATTATTTTTTGTTTTATCGAAGTACAGCCTAGGCTAGCATAACATATCTAATTCAGATACTCTTTACCTGCCCCTGTGTAAAGGTTAATCTCTTCTTGCATTTCCTGACCACATCCTTAAAGTTTATGGACAGTAAAAAGGAAGCAGAGAGAAAGATATACTGGGAGGAGGGAGAAAGGTGATGGGGGAAGGGTCTTAGAGTATTTTTTGTCACTCACAGCTGAACCTTAGTTGACAGAATTAAATAGTATCCTCTGGTGTCACTGTTTTCTAAATGTTGAGAGGCTGTCCTAATGTTCAGAAAGAGTGTATTTACATTATATTAATATCATATATATATTATCATGGATCATTCAGAAGAGATCTAGTATTATTATATGTGGAGGAAAGTTAATACTTAAGAAATTTACTTTATTTTTTTAAAGATTATTTATTTGAGAGACAGAGAGAAAGCAAGCAGGGGAGGGGCAGTGAGACAGAGAGAATCCTGAAGCAGACTCCCAACTGAGCATGAGCCCAAAGCAGGGTTCAGTCCCGGGACCCAGAGATCATGATCTAAGCTGAAATCAAGAGTCGGATGCTTAACCGACTGAGCCACCCAGATATCCCAGAAATTTACTTTAAAACCTGGGGAGTATTTTACCTGTATCAGAAAGTCTCTTTGCCAAATGAAAAAAAAAACTCAGATTGTTGGAAGGCATTTAGTGGGGTGTGTGCATGGGTATGACAGTGTGTGTATGTGTTTGTGTGTGTGTGCCACTCCATGTCTGTGTGTGTGTTTGTTAAGGTCTTTTGAGATATCTGCCTTACCTCATTTCCCATTTTATAAGTTCAGGTTATTTCCAAAGCCTGCGGAGGTCTGGCGAGCCAGGCTCGGGGTGGGTGGTAGTCTAAGGATAGAGGGTTCTGAAAATCAGGGGCCAGAAACACCCACCCCTTGTTCTGAGAAACTAAAGGCCGCATGTTTAAACTTGTGGCAGCAGTGAGCCATGTTGCAAGTGTCAATACACGTGGGCTCCAATTTTAAGTAAATAAACAGTAAGCGGACTGATAGTCAGATGCACCTTATCTTGCTTATGGAACATCGCCCATCTATGTGGCTCCCATAGCTGATGCTGTCAGGATTGATTACATCACATATTTTCTGGTCTGCAACCAGAGCTCATAATATAATTACTCACTAAAGGAAATACCCATGTAAGTAGCCTTAATTTTCATTAATAAACAGAGCAAACGTGGTGCAATTCTTCTCTCTGATATATGCTCAATATTCCAAGGACTGATTTATGTGTTGCTTCTCAGCGATTTTATCCATTTGTAACACAAAGTACCTGTTAGCATGTGTGCCAACCACTGCTCTCCCACACTCTATGGTAGTGAACCATATGGAAAGTCCAACAGTGTGATCAGCTAAAGAAATCTGCCAAGACCTAGTCATGATTTCCTCCAGAGCACAGAATGTGTGGCGATTATTGTAGCTAGTTGTCTGTTTCTTAGCAATAGTCTGATGTGCATCCATTTTTAAGTTTTACATAAAGTACAATTATGAATGATACCTTGGTAGCTCTGGGGGGTTTTTTTTGTTTGTTTGTTTGTTTTGTTTTGTTTTTTTCATTTCTTAGAGAAATAAAATCCAATGATTTTACTCAGGAAGCTATTACCATATACTTGTTCTAGAAAAAATTATAGATTTACTAGAGAGTTCTGTCCTATGTTTGAAAACTCTTGTTGAATTTTCAATGGCTATATGGCAATATTTTAAAAGGCAAAGTATTAGATATGAAAGGTGAGTTGACTCATTTTCTGACTTAACAAAATCTGACTTTAGATATTCAACACTGCATTCATAGTTAAGCTTTTCTTTTTCATCTATTTCTGGGAAATCCTCTCATATGAATGTTTTCTTGTCCTAATGAAGTCCTGTTACTTTTTATATATTTCACATTATCTTGAGTTTTAATATTATAATGTACTTTCTAATTTTATCCTTCACTGAACCAGCTTTGCTCCCTTGGTCTATTTTTTAAATGAGAGGTAAGATAAATAAAAATACTAAAAAATGGAAAATGTTAACTGAAAATATAAGCTCAAAGGACAAAAATATTTTGGTTTAAATAAATCGCACCCTGTGAACTAAATCTTAGCTCAGCAAAGTAAACGTCAGAGGGCTTGACGTTCAGGCACAGCTTCTACAAGTTATAGTTAAAGATGTGTTAAAAACTATGTTAAAAGAATTTGACAGGAGATCAGGGAAAACCATGACTAATCTGATTTTTAAAGTGAATATAGTGCTTATGAACAAACGCTCTTTTCAAGGCATTTTCCTCTGAAGCTACCAAAGGACCAGGAAGACCTGAGAGACAGTGGTGGACCAGCAGGCCTAAACTATACTGTGGCCTCTTTCCAAATCTTAAATACTCAGAACACCAATCTTAAAGAATTATCTATGACCTTGTATTGGATCTCTTCGGGTGTTACAGGGGCTTCAGCCAGGCATGGCAGATTTCTTTTTCTAGAAGCCAGAATGCTCTTCTTTCCTCTTGAGTAATAATGTTCTATCTCTGTATTATATGGGAGGCATAGTCCTTTACACTCTGTTTGGGGCCCCTCATGGGCTTTCTGGCTAGTCCCAGGGGCCCTATCATTGTGCCCATCTGTAGGACCTGCAGGCTGGGTGCAGAGCAGATCCTTAGCCCCTTGCCACTGTCCTGCAATTTCCACATGTCTTTAAAATTTTCATCTCTCTTGGAAAATGAAACTAAAGAGAAACAAAGGAGAAAAACCCTCGTTTTGACTCTGTTGCTTTCAGCCTATCTTTTCATTCTTGGTGATCACTGCAAACTTTCCTGGGAGGGTGGCTTTCACTCTGGCTGTCTGCTTGTGCAACAGGAGTTCTCTTCTTAAATACCTTTGATGTGGTTCCATTCCATATTTTTATGTAAATGACTCCATGGAATGTCATCAATGCTCATAACCACCAAATCCAACAGCTTCTCTTGAATCCTTTTTTCTTCATCACATTTGTTAATTCTTGTTTACCTTGTCCTGGCTGAAATCCTTCTCATTTAACTACAGCAATGTTTGATGACCCCCGATCTCTAACAATTTCTCCATTTTTTTTGTGGGTTCTTTAAACCTTCTTTCCTTGTACTTATGGAAAATCTCCTAACATATGTTTTCTCATATCAGCTGATATGGCTTTATTCATTCAATCCCAATATCACAAAAGTAGGGGACATCCCTTAAAGTAAAAAAAAAATTATTTTTGGAAGGAAGGGAAATTTTTTTACTTCAAAAACATGTAGAATTCAACTATTTAATTCATAAATAATTAAAAAAAAACGCTAGGGTTAGTAAATTAATGGACAAGACATCCAAAATGGATTAATAAGTGAAAGCCATGTTTTTAGAGGATTAACTTATCCTTTTAACACTGACACAAATTATCCCTTAATTTCACTGTGAAAGAAACATAATAGATTATATGGATTATGGGTATGATCCAGAATGGTAATTTTTTCCTCCTTTACAAATAGTTTAACCTTTATTCACGCTGTTAATAAGGCTTTATAGTTTCTTCCTTGAATTGAGTGCAACTCCAATGATGCTTTGAGTTACAATGTTTATGCATGAGGTGTAACCTTACATATGTCAGTATAATTACACACATCAGGTTTGGACTTTTGTTATGGAAAACAACCTAAGTAGCATCACAAAATTCTGTGCCAAATCTATGACACTGTTGTCTCAAAAATATGTTGACATAATAGGAAATAAAGTATCAGGAAAAACTTAGTGTGTTAAGACAACTGTCCAACTAATGAAATACAACTGGTTTGATCCAAAAGTCTACTCTGTTTTCAAGGATGAAATATATTTACAAGTTGTAAACACACTTAGTTATATTTAATTAGCAGAATATTATATGAGGTCTAATGTTTTCAAGTTTTATAAATTTTTGTTCCTCATTATGAAGAGTTCAAACGACCTGAATGTAGGGATTTATTTTTGAATTTCATATTTCAGACAATAACTCGTGACATACATATTTCAACAATGACTTATACATATTTCTTTTTAAGGTGACATTATTGTTTTATATATAGTATTGAAGTCCTTCACAGACTTTGTCAACAACCTACTTTTAAATATAATATATAATTTGAAGAATGATGGCATATCATTGGTTCACAAACATTAGTATGGATTAGAAATCATATGCAAGGTTTATCAAAACACAGATTACAGGGCAAACTAAATAGATCTGCAGAGAGGCTTGAGAATTTGCATTGCTAACAGGTTCCCGGGTGATGTTGATTCTGCTGGTCCTGTGACCACACTTTGAAAGGACTGACAGAAATCGAGTTGTTTATAAGAATTCTGAGAATTACTTCCATCCAAATTTTAGGTCACTTGTAAAAAAATTATCTGCCCACATCCAAGTTAAAATAAACCTTTTTTCATTAGTTACTAATGCAGAATAGTTTTGTTTACATCATTAACTTTTCAAGTAATTAAATTTAGAATTCACAAGTACGCTGGCTGCCAAAAAATCTTCCTGCACTTAATTTCATTTTGGCATAAGAATAATATTTTATGTGAAATAAAATAATATAAAAACCGCACACGAAAGTAAACTTGCAGGTGAAATTTTCTAACTATCCACACTTGAACTTGCATATGCCATTGTACTATTTTGATGCAAGATTCACTGGCTTATGAAAAGTCCTAAACACTTGGCCACTGAAGGTATTTCAGATTAAGTATGAAAATACAGACCAGTGAACAAATTGCCAGTGATTAGATGACAGGTAGACTTTTATTACAGCTTTTGGTTAAAAATATTAAAATATTTCATACCTTATTAAAACCAGATTTTTTATCACTGTAAATATCTCAATATTTCAACATATTTATACTACTTACTGATGAACTCCAAACACATTTCTGATTCTCTGGTTTTGAAATGCTCAAATGTTATGGGCTTAATATTATGGGAAAAAGAACTGAACAATGACCAAAAAAAATTTCCAAAGTGCAAAATACCTTTCTATAGGCTTGTATGTCTTAACAATTTTACATAAATACCACAACAACTATACTCAATAAATCAGTTCCTTCATCCATACCACTTTTTATTACCTGTATAAACTTGTATTCTATCTGATTTTCTTCTTGTACATGTGCAATCTATCTAATACAGATTATAAATCAGAAAGTTAAATCGTTATTATTAAAGTCTTTTACATGGTTAAGAATTATATAAAATTTTTATTGGACTCAATTGAGATTTCTAATTATAAGCTCCTTATTTTTAGATTTTTGCTATTTTCCAGTGGCACCGAAATTAATGTCCTAGCATGAGCAGCAGGACATCAAGAGCGCAATCAAGGCAGTAAGGCAGGTGTCATCCATGCCACCTGGGCAATCAGTCTTCTTGGTTCAGATAATCTCAAATTTGTTCTCCCATTCTTACCCCATGCGTCTTTCTCCCATTGACCTCTATGTCTGACCTGTCCTGAGAATTTATAATCGCTTTCTGAAACTGGCATACTTACAATCAGGAGGCATCTTTTCCATAAATATTGTGTAATATTCTTTTAGAAGTTCAAAATTTTCCTGATTAATACTTTCCTGCAAAGAGACATCTCCAAACCTAAAAAAAGAACAAAGAAAACAGTTATGGGCTATAAAGAAGCTCCTGAAAGTAACACTTTTTACCTCTTCTTTTTAAGTAGATGGCAATAGTTTCCTAATGGAGTCTACATCGCACAACAGTTATTTAAACACATTCCAGTCTCTACTGGCCCTGATTCCACCAGTCCCTTTTCACATACCAAACGATTTTCACACTCCTCAAATGCGAACTCGGATGAAAACTCAAATCTGTAACACCAGCTCCTGTGCTTGTGCATGGTTGGTATGTCGTTAATGTTAGCTTCCCCACCTCTGCAGGGATGTATTTCTACAGTGCGAAAAACCCTGCCTCCTCTTTTTCATGCTCTAGTCTTCCTCTTCACCCATGACAGCTTGAGGAGGGGTCCAGAACATCAAGAGCAGACACTTGGCTGCATACAGTCTTACATGTGCTGTCAACTGTTGTAGGCACATGTAGACCCTATCATCTCCAGAGAGGTTTACCTCTGTCTGTCAACACTTCTTTTTTTTTTTTTTTTTTAAGAGAGGGAGAGAAAGGGTAGGATGAAAGAGAGAAAGAGACAGAGAGAGGGAGAGACGGGGAGGGGCAGGGGGGATAGGGAGAGAGAGAATCTCAAGCAGGCTCCGCGCCCAGCACAGAGCCCGATGAGGGGTTTGATCTCAAGCCCCCGAGGTCATGACCTGAGCTGAAATCAAGAGGTGGACATTTGCTGGGCATGGTGGCACGCACCTGTAAGTCCCAGCTACTCAGGAGGCTGAGGCAGGGGATCGCTTGAGCCCCGGAGTTCTGGGCTGTAGTGCACCATGCCGATCAGGTGTCTGCACTAAGTTCAGCATCAATATGGTGACCTCCCAGGAGCGGGGGACCACCAGGTTGTCTAAGGAGGGGTGAACCGGCCCAGGCTGGAAATGGACCAGGTCAAGAGGTGGATGCTTAACCAACCGACAGAGCCAGCCAGGCACCCCTCAACATTTACTTTCTGTCCACACCATGAAGGCTGACCACCTCTGTACTGGTGCTCTTCTGCTTCTTCAACCCAAAACTCTCTACCTGTGTATCACTGACCTTGGGTTTTCACTGACCTTGGGTTTTCTTTAAGCATTGCCCAGATTTAAACTTATGGTCAAGGTGTCTCTCTATAAAATGATCATATGTAAATGGTTTCCAAATATATTTCCATCCAAATCTGTATTTCCAGATATGAGTTGAAAATTTCAGTATGAATTATCCCACCCCACTTCAAATGCAACATAAGCCCAAACTGAAACCACCCCTCCTTTGGTTTAAAATTAAACATGTCCCCAATATTCTGCCATTAACTCACTTTAAAATCTAGGCACTCTTTTGGATTTCCTCTCTTTTCGCCATCCCATCCACTATTCATTGATTTTTTTCATAGGTCTGGCAGACTCTCCTTCTTTAACACTGTCATTATATATTAGACGTTTAATTATATCCACTCTAGACTGGATATAGAGCCTCCCAAATACCCCAGCACTGTGCCTTCAGGCTCCTTCCCTTCCAGTCTACCCTCTACACCATGGTCAGATCATTCATTCATTCAACAAACATTTATTTAACATCAACTATGTGCCAGGAGCTGCACATTCAATAAACGAAATGTTGGAGAAGTGAATCCAATACCTGTTCTTCATATCAGTTTAGTAAACTTCACTGCTTCTTCTCTCCCTATAATGACGAAGTCTAATCTCAGTTTCACATCTAACTTCCCCACGAAGGCTTCCAAAACCCTTATGGGAGTGTAGTTACCCTCTTCTCCCTCACCAGTGGCATATCAATGCCTTTGGGACTTTCCACATGTCATTCTCCCTCTAACTAGAATGCCTTATCTTCCTTGTCTGCTTGATCAATTCATCCTTCAGGCTTTAAGAGAGGCTCACCTACTCCATGAAACCTCCCTGACGAATTCCCCTCCCATCTGTGAATCACTTTCTTTCGTCCATTTTTCCTGCCCCCTCTTCCACATCTTTGCTTACTGCATGAGTCAAACTATAATGTATTAGTTGTTGATCTGGCTTCCTTATGGGATGGTAAGTTTTTTTTAGGACAGGGATCATGTCTTGTTACACTGCATGCTCCCTGTGTCCCACGGCTTGGCAGAGTAGTGCCTGGTGCAAGGTCAATGTTCAATATCTATACAGAGTCAAACCTGGAGAACAGGAATATAGACGCAGGAAAATCTACAGGAGAGTTTCTCTAAACTCCGAAATACACTTTTCTAAATTTTTTCAGACATTATAATCAAATGGTAGTTTAAAAAGATCATCCTTCTGGAGTGATGTTATTGTTAGGGACTAAATGTTTGTGCCCTCCCCCAAAACTCACATTTTGAAGCCCCACCCTCCAGTAGCTGTGTTTGGAGATGGAGCCTCTAAGGAAGTAATTAAAGGTCATGAGATGGGGGCCCTAATCCAATAGGATTAGTGTGTCCTTGTAAAAAGAGGCACCAGAGAGCTCACTTTCTCTGTGTACACAAAAAAGAGGTCAAGTGAGCACAAGGAGAGAAAGTCAAAGCGAACTTTCACCAGTAATGAAATTGGCTAGAACCTTGACCTTGGAATTCTCACCTCTGGTACTATGAAATAAATATTTCTGTTGTTTAAGCCACCCAGTCTGAGGTATTTTGTTATGGTAACCCAGAGTAATTAGTACTTACTTGGTTAAGAATGGATACACATAGCATACATTTGGGCAATGGGTAAGTATGTAGTCAAATATTACACCTGGGTTACATAGCATCTAATTATAGATGTTGCCTGGTAAAGCTCAAAATTCAGAATTGGAGAAATAAGGCTCAGAGAACAGAGAGGAAGTGATTTACTCAGATCAGTAGTTGGTTGGTACCAGAGTGCCAGCCTTCCTGCTTCTCTTTGAGTTCTTCTGTACTTTGCCATTTTGTCTCTTTTTCAAGTCTTATGTGCCTCTACAGCTTCCAGATATGAAAAAAAAAGTGTATGTGTGCATGGGTGTGTGTGCACAGAGACACACATATATAAAATATGCAAGAGAGATAAAAGAGAAGGAAGGGAAGGGAGCTTTTTTTTATATTTACTTATATATTCATTCATTCATTTATTTTTTCTTGAGAGAGAGAGTAGAGCAGGGGGAGGGGCAGAGGGAGAGAGAATCTTAAGCAGGCTCCAATCTCAGCATGGAGCCTGATGCAGAGCTCAGTGTCATAACCCGGAGATCAAAACCTGAGCCGAAATCAAGAGTCAGAGACTTAAATGACTGAGACACCCAGGTGCCCCATGGGAAGGGACTTTTTTTTTTTTTAAGATTTTATGTATTTATTTGACAGAGAGAGAGAGATGGCCAGCAAGAGAAGGAACACAAGCAGGGGAAGTGGGAGAGGAAGAAGCAGGCTCCAGCGGAGCAGGGAGCCCGATGCAGGGCTTGATGCGAGGCTTGATGCGGGGCTCGATGCGGGGCTTGATGCGGGGCTCGATGCGGGGCTCGATGCGGGGCTCGATCCCAGGACTCTGGGATCATGCCCTGAGCCGAAGGCAAACGCTTAAGGACTGAGCCACCCAGGTGCCCCAGGAAGGGACTTTTTAAAATAAAGTGACTAACAGCTGAAATAGTCACAATGACATAGTGATGCAAATTAACCTACCGTAGAGGGCTTGAAAATACAATGCTAACTACAATGCTAACTTTTCCTTGAAAAGCCTGTAAATGCAGACCCTCACATCTCTCTCAAGACCACACTAACGGGGTTTAACTTACTGATCCAAAACCAAAACACTCCGTAATCAAGTGCATCAAAGAAAAAACAATGAACTGAAAGTGCTGTGTTGTCTTACCCCCAAAATTGTATAATTTACGTTCATAAATATCATTTACCTCAACCATCAGACTTGCTGTGAGGCACATATATTCAGACGCCTGGACTATAATCTCACGTTAGGTATTGATGTGCAACAGGGCTCAATTATCAAAGTAAACTTCTTGTACAACAGTGAATAAAATTATATTCTGATTTATGCATACTATAAGAAAGGAGATTAATGGTTTCTACACAACTTGAAATTAAACATGAAATACAGAGCTGCCACCTAACTTTGTAACTGACAGGTGAGAATTATGAAAACCTATGCCGTCCAGGAAATGCCTTTTGGATAAGAGGGAGAGAAGGAAAAATCACTGGAAGAGAATAGATAAAAACAGGCACCTTGCCCATCACTGAAATTCAGGAGGACCAGAAATGTAGTGGCATTTTTAATCTAGTAAAAGACATTGGTACAGGTTTAACACCTACTTATCAAGTCACGGCAAAGAATATGCTAGGCGCCTTTCAACTGATACCTGCAGGGGAAAGAGACATTTGGAGAGTGAATTATGGACAAGAAAGCTTTTTAAATATGGAAGACTATCAAACTTTCCAAAAGTACTGCCCATCGAGGAACTTCTCCATTGGGGAACCTCTCCACGGCAGGATGGCAACTTCTTTCTCCAGAATCTTTTAAAAATGTATTCTATGAACTTTAAGTCTTATCCATATTTTCAATAATCTCTACGTGTGAACCATGTAAGATACAAAAAGGTGTTTTTGACGGTAACTCACGGGACTGTGTACAATCATCTGTTGTTTGACTAAGCAAGTTATTTATGAAAAGATGTGCTAACCTCCCCCCGATAACAACTATTTTAATAAACAAAGGGGAAAACTAGACAGTGTTTTAGGTCCAGAAAAGTTTGATCCAATTGGCTGAGTTTATAATGTTGAAATACATATGAATGTAAACCATTCTGATATTGGATACACACGTGCGGTATTTGGAACCGTGAAGAAAGCTAATCCATGTACATAATCCGGCCTTGGCATCAATATTTTCCTCATTCCTTTGCCGCTTTTAAATTTGATGTGGGCCAGGAATCCTGAAATATGAATATTTCTCTTTGCCATCTCGCGTGACTTGGTATGATCAAAAGGAAAATGTACCTGTGAGTGTCTCCGAGTCTCGTGTGCAGGAGCACGGGGAACTGATCGGCATACCCATAACAACCGAAAAGAACAACGGAAGTACCAATCTCCTACTTGAAGCTCACCTCTCAGCAAGAGTTTGTTGTTCGTTGATTCCAACATTAAAAAGTACTGGATACACATGGAGCAACTGTCCCTCTTTAATCTGCAAAGGCAGTGCCTCAAACATCCGTGCGGGCAGCTTCACCTCCACCACGTAATGTTCACTGAGGACAGCGGAGGACAAAGAGAAGAAGCATTGCTTATTTCACTCATTGTTGCCGTAGAGTCATTGGAAAGAAACAAACAGTTGGAATATAGAGCTGATTCAAGTTTTTGGCTGCTATCTGCTTATTTTCTGTTATTAATTCGTTCGGTAATCATTTTGTTCACTTCGCTATTAAATTACTTGGAGTAAAGAACTATTTACATTTTTGTAATTTTTCTCCATTACTCTGAGCCCCTTTAGGAAAGGAAGAATGTTTAGTTCATTTGTATACCAGGGCCATGTGCATAAGAGACTCGATATTTATTTTCTTGACTTAATTATTTTTAAAACCCAGCCAGTCTCAAGAATAAGAAAAGTAATTTATGATGGATTTTTCAATATAGGGAAACTAATAAACCAAATCATTTAAGATATTTTTGCGCATGGCCTGATTGTTACTGTTATTGATGAACCCCCCAGTTTGTGATGGCTTGATGGAAATGGAATGGTTTCATTACTTAAGATGTAACCTTTGGGGGTTTCTGATCATTTTTGCAACATTAGCATATCACAGGAAAGGCTTTTTTCATTGGAAATTTCCATTAAAAATTACCCCTAATGTTCAGTGTTGAAATTTTAAAGTGGGATTCACAGAACATGGTCAACAAGAATAGCTGCTTGTATATTTTTAAACTTGACATCTTCTGATGCAGTGTGAAGTGAGTATTGAAATGCAGAGAGTTTTGCTCGGAATATATGAAAATCCATGTGTTTCTGGAGCTATAGATAGTGCTGGGATTGTAATACATGTATTGGGAAAAGAAGGACTGGACAATTAGTGAGTCTCTTTGTGAAAATATTTTTAGCTTTCTGGTATAACAATGCTGACATATACTACTCTGGATGATGGACTCAGATGTGTTTCTTACCTGAGCTTTGAACCAGAGAACCAGGAAATACCATGAATCCAGCAAGCAGGGATGTTAGCACTACCCTCAGATGAATGGACACATTATTTTTCTTTTTTAAATTGCTCTCAGTGCCCTTTACAAAAGCCTGGCTAACAGAGGGCTGATGTTTATTTATTTCAAGTCTTTCAAGAATATGAGGAGAATTAATGAGTTCGTCCATGTGTAAAGGTTGCTCTGAAGGTGAAACATTATATAATGTTTTACGATAACTTTTTGTCAGCTTTATTAAAATACAGCCAACATAAATTCATGCATTTTAAGTGTATAATTCAGAGTTTTAGCAAATTTATAGAGTTGTGCAATCCTGACTATAATCCAGTTTCAGAACACTTTTATCACCTTTTTTTTTTAAGATTTTATTTATTTATTTGACAGAGAGAGAGAGAGCATGCACAAGCAGGGGGAGCAACAGAGAGAGAGGGAGAAGCAGGCTCCCCGCTGAGCAGGGAGCCTGATGTGGGGCTCAATCCCAAGACCCTGGGATCATGACCTGACCCGATGGCAGACGCTTGACCAACTGAGCCACCCAGGCGCCCCAACACTTCCATCACCTTAAAAACAATCCCTCATGCCTGTTCGCGTTCACACCCCAAACCACTCTCAGCCCTGGGAAACCACTGATCAATTTTCTGTCTCTGCAGATTTTACTTTTTCACATATTTCATATAAATGAAATGATGTCATATGTAGTCTTTTATGCCTAGTATTTTTCATTTAGTATGATGACTTTGAAGTCATTATGCTGTAGCATCTATCATTAGGTTGTTCCTTTTTCCTCCTATTTATAGCATTCTGTTGTATAGATACACCACATTTTCCCTATGTACTCACAAGCTGATGGCTACTCGAGATACTTCACAATTTGGACTATTAAGAATAATGCCATCGACATTCATGCATTAGTTTATTTGTGGACACATGGTTTCATTTTCTCTTAGGTATATACCTAAGGGTCATAGAGTAATTTTAGGTTTAACTTTTTAAGAAACTGCCAAACTGTTTTCAAAGTGGCAGCATCACTCTACATACCCACCAGCAACGTAGGAGGGTTCTAGGTTTTCCACATCCTCGCTAACACTTGTTATTGTCTGACTTTTTGATTATGATGATTTCCACTGTAAGCAAAGCGGTATCTAAGTGTGGTTACTTTGCATTCTCCTATGACTAATGATGTTGACCAAGTTTTCATGTGCACATAAGCCACTCATCTATCTTATCTGGCAAAATACCTATTCGATTCCTATGCCCATTTTTAAATTAGGTTTTTTGTCTCATAATTATTGAGTTGTAAGATTTCTTTATATATTCTGGGTGCGAGTCTTATATCAGACATATGATTTGCACGTATTTTCCCAATCTGTGGCTTCTCTTTTCATTTACTTAATGATATTTTTGCTCCTTAAAAGTTTATCATGTTGATTACATTCTATCGAATTGTGTACTTCATGAATCTAGAATTTCAGGTCCTATCTGAGAACTCCTTCTCTAACCCAACTTAACAAATATTTTCTCCTAGAAGTTTCACGGTTTTAGCTCTTACATTTAGACCAAGGATCCATTGTGAGTTAGTTTTTGTGTAAGGTATAAATTGAGGTTCTAAAGGATTTTGCCTGCGTATGGATAACGAATTGTCACAGCAACAGTTTTTGAAAAGACTCTCCGTTCTCCATTGAATTACTTTGGCACCTTTGTCAAAAATCAATTGACCCTAAAGGTAATAGTTTATAGGTGGGCTCCAAAGTCTGTTGCGTGTTATGTGTATACTTACCCCTGTACTGCAGGGTCTTCATTATTGTGGGTTTATATTAAGCGTTGAAATCAGAAAGTAGAAGTCTTCTTTTGTCTTTTATAAAATTGTTTTTGGAACTCTGGGTCTTTTGCATTTCCATACAAATTTTAGGTTTAGTTTGCCAGTTTGTGCACAAAAGACGACTGGGATTTAGCCAGCAATTGCACTGAAATCTACAGATCGGTTTGTGGAGAACTGCCATCTGAACGATACTGAGTATCCGAATCTGGGAACATGGACTGTCTTTCTGTTTATTGGATCTTATTAATTTCTCTAAGCACGATTTTGTGTGTTCTGTGTACAATTCTTAGAGTACTTTGTTAAATTTGGTCTGATGTAATTGTTCTTTTTGATGCTACTGTGAACGAAATTGCTATCTAAATCACCACTGTTTCCAACAACTTTTCAGGAGTGTGTTTTTTTCTGCTTCCCTATCCAAATCAAGTCAGCCCCTCTGGTAGCGAAACTGCTGGACTCTTCAGCCTGTGTTAGCCCAGTAAAACTGTGCTGACCGAGCTGGGTGTTATGGGAGCAACTCCGGGCAAGACTGCCCCAGACACCATGTGTCTTAACCAATGTCCACTAGTTTTTCATTAATAAGAACTTGTAAGTTTGTGGGCACATTTGACTTATTTCCTTAGTCTCAAGGTGGCTGTTTTCAGCAATTCTGTCCAATCGCAATGTTGCTGTTTGGAGAGGGGGTTTGCCAAGCTGCTCATTTTGCTGTATCCTATGAGTTCCACTCAGAATCTGTTTTGTAACTTTTGAATTTAGCCTGCAGACTCCCTCAGAAAAACAGCCTATATTCTGCTACACCAAATGGCCTGATAAACTCCCCATATCAACTGTGATAAAGGTATCAGTCTCCCACTTTTGATAATCCCCACTTTTGATAATACAGAGTGGTACTGTTTTCCAGGTGTGTATATGAGCCATTTTATTCTTCTTTCTTCCAATGCATGGAAAATTAAGCATTCATCCACAGATGAAATATTTAGTTTTATGAGGATATTTTTTCTTTATGTATATGAAATAGTCACCTTTCCATTCAATCATGTTTCTCTGAGCATCCTTCAAACAAAATTTAAAATAACTATCTTATGTTTACTATAGATAAGAAAGCAAGTTTAGTTTGAACTTTTATACTTACTTTCTCTCCATCTCTCTCCAGCATGAAAAGGGCTTTCTCTTTAGCACATTCATATTTTTTCATTGTGATCTAAGAATGTTTCAAATTTCGAATAGCCTCGTGTAGCAGTCAGAAGCACTAATGCCAGAATGGTTACAATTTGGTGGACTTCTGACCGAAATGATTTACCATAGGGTAGAACTCTTCTGTTGCAGGTCTAGTCCATGCACTGTTATTTTGCTTAATTATTTCTGATATTTTGCCCATCATTCACTGACCTTCGAAGCTATTTATTTAAAACCATTCTCGGAAATTTCAGTCTGTGAGTGAATTGTCAAAAATAATTAAGAAAAATGGTGGTATGTGCCCCTGACACAGAAATAGATCTTTTCTAAAATGTTGCTGCTTTTAACAGAATTTAATATAAAGTCATTTCAAGAATTATGGCGCTATTAACCAACTGATTCCAGCAAAAGTAAAAACACACAGAGCTTTGGACTGGACCGTAATAAAGAGACAAATGTTCTTCTCATGCCTGCTCTTCTTTTGAATGCCTCCTATTTCCTGGGGGAGCATTTCCATGCTCACCTCACTACCGTACAATTTATAAACATTCATGAGCCTTCTAGGAGTTTTTCAAGGTCTTCCCCTGTTATGTCATCTACATTCATTTCTCCACCGAATAGGAAAAAAGGAACAAAAGAAAAATTTCCAAACCAAACCTTAATTCTCCTTGGCTCCTTTGTCAGGACTTGAGACAAATATCTAACAAAGCTTGGTCTCAAGGGAATAGGCACCACTTACCGCCTTCCTGTTATAACTGGCAAGACATCATTGGATTTGGCTTCAATTATTTTAAATGCGACTTTCTTCAAATCTGAAATGCCAACAGCCATGTCCTCTAGCATTCCGATTTCATCACCTACACAAGGGAAAAGGAGCATTGTTACAAACATACTATTTAAAGAGAATGTCATTTGGTACTACATCTCCCTGCTGGGATTTGTTCTAGCATTTTAGTGAATGAGTTTCTGAATGCAGTGAATATATTCTCAACACTTTTCCTCAGAGGCTGAAGGTTTTCACCACTGAAGTAAAAACCATTTCAGTGGACTCCAGCAGTCCAAGTACCCTTTGAAGGAAAGAAGAATGCATACATTAGCTGGAAGGCTATAGAGAGGTTTTAATTCCCTTATGAAACAGAGTATCATGCAGCTCTCTTTCCATTGACAGGAGTGATATTTGATTTCTAGAAATAGAGACAGAGCCACACTACCCAATACAAATATAATGCAGGTCACATATGTAATTTTAAGTGTCCTGGTAGCCATATTTTTAAAAGAGTAAAATTCATAAAGGTGAAATTAATATTAATAATATATTTTACTCTAACCGAATATATCCCAAATATCATTTCAGTTATAAATCAATGTAAAATTATTAATTTTTAATATAAAACTAGTTTTTACTAGTTTCTGAAATCTGGTGTGCATGTTTAGTACATAATGATTTGGATCAGACACATTTCAAGTGCTCAATAACCACACCAGGCTACGTATTAAATAGCGCAGTTCTAGACATTGGAAAGTTGGGACTTTAAAAATCCAGTCATTGAAACTATGTTGGTAGAGAGCCTTTTATATTAAAAAGCCAGATGGCTGCTCAGGACTCCACTATTCATACTCCATGAAATAATCTATAATTCCATTTTCAAAACATAATGGGGGTAAGAATACAGTTACAAGGTGAATGAATGCAAAGAATTGAAAGTTACATTATTTCTGTAATGCTTATGTCATAAAGGTTTATTTCGCATTTTTATTTTTAACTGCAGAATCTATGGATCAGATATCCTTATGAGTGAGAATATGATTTTAACACGTACTAAAGCAATACTCACTATATGTACTTAGCAGTCCTTCATACTGCACTATCAAGCCCACTGTGTGAAGCTGCTGTAGGAAGCCAGGGTCATGCAAACTTGTGTGTAATTTGATGATAAAACCACAAACCAATCCAGCAAGCTAAAAAAAAAAAAAAAAAGTCATTGAAGAAATTGACTGGGGTCAGCAAACTTTAATTGAAAAAAATTTAAGATTTTTGAGGCATCACGGATTTAATTAAAATTTTTCAAGTATGTGAAACATTCATGAACTAGTGGGGGACACAGACAGTTCGGTTAAAATATTCCCTTCTTTCTGTCTTCTTTCCTCCCCGTGTACGTCTATAAAACTCAGTTGTGGGTGTGGAGGCAGAAAGGAGAAGAAAGGTCCCCGGGACAGCCACCATGATGGAGACCGGCCTTGACGTCATGAGATGGGATTGCATGAAGGCAAAAGAGGTGGTCCTGTTAAATCTTGCCTAATAAGCATTACTGCCCTGCTAACTTATTTTATAGACAAACAAAACATACAAGAGATCATTATGAGGCCCTGTCCTGGGATTCATTAGGGAGCTGTATAAATGCAAAATTGTAAACAGATCCCTTTTGCCAGTCCCAGCTGCCAGTCCCACCTCTATGCAAGGCTGCTGCCCCTTTCCTTCCACCATGCTTGTGTGGAGACCCCAGGGCATAATATGATGACAGGATGGGTGGCCTTTGTTTCACTGACTCTCTGCACCGTGGAGCAGAATGTACATTTCAGAGACTTGGCCACCTCTCTGCAGAAATAAATCCTTAAGATCTCATAAGCTGTTTCTGTTCAGCTCATATTTATTATGGATAAGGAAAACTGATATCAAAACTCTAAGTAAAGAATCCCTTTAAAAACGAACCTACCGAAAGTAGATCTCTACCGTCACCAAGGATACACTTTAGCCACCCAGCCCCATGCTGTGTTCCCAAGAGGCACCTACTGCTTGGCTGAAGACAATGTCCCTTCTGAGAGTCAGCATCAAGCACTGGGGCAAGCTGTATGCAAGTTCCTGAAGGAGCACGAACGTCAGGGACTGCTTGGCTCGGTTCACCACTTCTCCCATGCAGTCCTTCAGGGTAAGGATGAGGGGATACAGCTGTTCGTACCAGTCCTCTGCAGGGAGGAAGGGGGTGTAAGAACAGTGGGATAGAGGAAGGTCATGGAGGATGGAACCAGTTTATTCTTCTTAGTCAAGGTACACACGTTATTAAGGATTTATGACGATTTGATTTGAAGAGCTCTGATCCAAATCTCTCCTCTGAACTCTGTAAGTCTGCAGCCAGCCACTTGTTGGATCTCTCTGCTGAGTATACTTAACATATACTCCTCTCTAGCCTTCTCACCTCCAGTCTGGAGACCTCCTGTAGCCTCGTGGACGGTGCCACCAAACTCCTTCCATGCTGGAAAGCAGTTTTCCTGGACTTCTACAGTCTTCACATTTGTTGGGACATTGAATTCTACCATTGTAGAACCCAGTAGACATTCACCATCCCCTTGCCCTCTGCCTTCATCATTTCTCAATCATCCCTGGATCAGTTACTATCCTTCTCCTTCCAGGCACGCCCTACTTGAACCCTTTCTCAACAGTGTCCCTGGAGTCCCTGGAGGGGGCTTTCTAATCAGTTTGAATTCCATCCCTTCATTCACTCCCTCACTGCCCTACTTTAAACATTTTAAAAACACTAAAGCGTTCAGAATAAAGTCCAAAAACATAAAACAGCCTCCATTATCTGACCTCTGCCTACTTGTCCAGTCTCACCTCTCAGAAGAGCCTCACTCACAGTCTTGAGTCCCAGGTGAACTGAACAATGTGTATTTCCTCAAACCTGTCCTGCTCCCACCTACTCCCACCTCTGCCTCATTTACTGAAGTTTGGGTTACTTTTGTGCCCACAGTTCCTTGTTCTAGAACTCCACACACTATTTGCTTTGCAAGAAAGGGACCTCACTGACAGCAAGGAATTTAATCCCTGAGCCTAGCATAGAGTCTAACATATAGCAGATATTCAATCAGTTTTAATTGAGAGAGAGAGAGGGAGAGAAAGACCGTGCACAAGTAGGGGGAACAGAAGAGGGAGAAGCAGGCTCCCCACTGAGCAGGGAGCCTGATGCACAGCTGGTTCGCAAGACCCTGGGATCATGACCTGAGCAGAAGGCAGATGTTTAAACAACTGAACCACCCAGGTGCCCCAATCGAATTAGTAAAGTTATGATAAATATAACAAAAAAGTTGTTATTCATTTATTTTTAATAATTTAATAAAATTATAAAATTATCAATTTTATAATTTTAAATTATTATAAAATAAGAAAATTAATAAAATAATAATAATTTTTAAAAAGATTTCATTTATTTGGGAGAGGGAGAGACAGACATAGAAGGAGAGAGAGAGAAAGAGTACAAAGAGGGAGGGGGAGAAGCAGACTCCCTATTGAGCAGCAAGCCTGACATGGGGCTCCATCCCAGGACCCTGGGATCATGACCTGAGCTGAAGGCAGACGCTTAACTGACTGAGCCACCCAGGCGCCCCATAATAAAATTTTGAAGATATAGACAAGTATGAAAAAATCAAGTTTCTGACAATTCAAATAGGCTCTTCAAATCAGGATATAAAACTGAAACCAGGACATCTGGGTGGCTCAGTCGGTTAGGTGTCTGCCTTTGGTTCAGGTCATGATCCCAGGGTTCTGGGATCGAGTCCCACATTGGGCTCCTTGCTCAGCAGGAAGCCTGCTTCTCCCTCTGCCTGCTGCTCCCCCTGCATGTGCTCTCTCTCTCTGTCAAATAAACAAATAAAATCTTAAAAACAAACAAACAAAACAAAACTGAGACCATCTGTATTTTTTGTATGTCTAGATAGCTAACTTGTTTCAATTATATAATCATGATGTTGGCATATGATATGCAAATAAGTTACATGTTAGTTTATTTGGAAATCAAGGCCCTGATAAACATCAAATACCATGCATTCCAGACTGTGACATTCCATTAACATACAAATAAATTAATAGCAGTATGACAAAGAAATTTAATAGAAATGAATGTATGCTGAAAATTAATTATAATTCAGGATCTAAAACGATATGATCTTCTCAGCACAAAAGTATAAGCTTCACTGTGAATGATGTAAATGGTCAATAACCAGTTCAGACCTTGGAAGAGTTATAGGGAATGAGAAAAAGAATCATAATCACTATTGTACCATATCTACCAGCACGTAGTTATTTTGTGTTGTAATAGACTAAATGAAATAAACCAAAATTGTTGAAAGAATAATTAACGACCCCAACTTAATAAAAAGATGTGCTCTTGTTAATCCTTTACGTAAATGCTTATGTGATGCTATAATGCAAAATACATTAGGAACATTATGAGTTATTATTTTAAAATATTGTAGAATTACGTGTTACAATAGGAATAAAAAAACACTAAAGAAAGGGGAATACAATGAAGGCCTATTAAATCTGTAATCATTTAATGAAGGACTCACTTGTGGGCAGCCTACGATGAAATTTGAACAATGGTTCATTTTAAAGAAGCATTGACTAACTTGATTTTTATGTCATTAGTACATGTAAAAGGGCACATGGAGGTATATCAGACTTATTTTCAGAATAAAAGAACCATCAGTAGACATCTAAAAGGAATACTCTTTATTCCTATTTTTTTCATATTTACATTCTTCTATCTCCCATTCTCTCCTACTCTATTATTCCCAATATGAATGTTTACATACATATATTGATTCACTGACACATACATATATACACTAGGAAAACAAGTATTTCAACAAATTGACCCAGATTTACATCTTAGAAGAGAACAGACTGCAAAATGATTTTGTTTTGTGCTTAGGTCTGTAGAGATCCGCTTCTATTCGAGAATCTCCAACATAAAATAAAGCTTGTGTGCAGTAGGTGGCGCTGCCTTATTAGGCTGAGGTAGAGCTAGGCTGTCACTATTCAATTCAAGTAACTGATCTACACGGTTTTAGACGTAGCGTGTGCAGGCTGTTTAGGCACCTTGCATCATACTCTTGTGTCAAGTGATCAGTACCTTGGTCAAGGGTACGATATGCTCTTCCTAGTTAGAGAGTGGGAAATTAACTTAAGGGCACACTTAACTTCTCTTGAAAGACACTCAGTGACAGCTGAAATTTAATACAGCTCTTGGTTTTTCTTGTTGAAGATCTTTCTTCGCACATTTCTTCATTAGCACCAGGATAATTTCCTTACTCACTTCTAATCCTACCCTCACACTTATTTAACCAGTTGATTCTTACTCATAAATTGCAATCATCTCAAAAAAGGAGTCTGATTTCTAATCTTAATAGAATAAAATTGAAAACCTGGAAAAAATACACTGATATTTTAAACCTAGGAGCACTGTTAGCTGCTTGCCTAATGCTAACAACATTCCAGGGTCTCCATTTACTATAATTGTATATACTTTTTATGGCAAAAATTGAAAGCAAATGACAGTATAATAAAACATTAATTCTAAACAAGAAAAATACAAGTTTGTGAGTGAGATAGAATGCCTTAATGATAGTAGGAAGCTTCCTACAGAAAAGCATAAGTGAGAAAACTAACATTCCATTTTTTTCTGGCCAAGAAGCAATTTACGTTGAGCAGATACAGAAAAAACTGCACTGGCAAATGCAAACTGCAATGACTACAGGTTCTCGTCCCCGTTACTATTCACTCGCTGTAAATCTCGGTTTTCAAATAGACACAATGGTATATAACAGGCCAAAGAAAGGCTGGAGTCAGTTCATAAATGGCCTTTTTGCTCCAATGAGCATTCCAAATTATTCTCACAAAGAAACAGCAAATGCTTCAGTTTTCTCTTCAAAAATATTTTGGGAAGAGAAAAAAAGCTACAGCTCTTGACAGTCTTAAGACCACTGTCACTTCTCCATCACCTTCCTGCCTCTCCCTACTTCACAGTTTCCGTGGTGCTTATTTGTTCTCATGATAAAGCCATTTCCTAGCAGGGATGAAGTGGTGTTCATTCTGGGCTATCTGGTCAAAAATAAGAAATACTGAAATGCACACATCCACTCTTTTGAGTTTAATTTCTTCAAATTTCAACTAAGATTTTATATAACACACACACACACCCTCAATGAAGCTAGGTGGCTAGGGGCTCACCACTACATAGTCACTGCACCAACACCTCTCTGGGAGCTAACCGGCTCAGCAGACACTTAAGTGTCCACGTCCTCGATTCTATCCCTCTGGGCTCCTCTCAGTGACAGAGGGAAATAAAGAGAATGTTTTAGTGTCTCTATAAAAACTTGCTGAAACTCCTTAACCCTAAGACCAACAAGCAGAGTCTTTTCCTCAGGAAAACATAAAATGCATGCAGCTTAGCTGAGCTTTTCCTGAGCTTTGTGAAGTGTGCTGGACGCCATCCAAGCACAGCCTGTTTTCCAGCCCTTTACTTGCTTCTATAACATATTCAAGTGACGCTCACTGAAGGATTCAAAGAACGACTGCCAGGTGCCCCCTCACCCCCTCCATAAGCCATCTATTTCCTGTACAGGATGTTCACGTCCTCTGAGCTCAATGGCTCTTATGTTACTCAGGAGGAAAATAAAAAAGCCAAATACCAAGCAACTGCAACAGAGCAGAATGCTTTCTTTCCAATTTCTGAGCCATTTTCTTCTCAGGTGTTTGGTCTTCTTTGCTCATTTAAAATAATTAACTCCACACAAGCTTATAACCATTGTTATTTTTGTTATCACAACTTTTCAGACACAGAAGAAAAGAAAAGATAAAAGATTGCCTGCCCATTAAAGTTTATGCAAAGAGATAAGAGAAGAAATGAACCTAGCTTTTAGGATTCACCTCAGTGAAGAAGATGCTCAACTGTGAAGCTGAACAATTAGAATGGCCTCTAAGAAGGGCGATAAAATCCCCAAGGTTGTGAGAACAGAGACCAAATGCATAGCCAACAAGGCTTTGATACTGTGCTCAAACCTCAGGTCCCACAGAACTGGCAATGGGTTTGCAGTTAGGGGCTGGCAGTGGCAGGTTTTGCTATCCCTGCTCAGAGTCCTTGTTGCTTTTGATGGACCTATGTCCTACATCACCCCACATACAGCTACCCAGGTGCCGCTCTGAATGAAGGCCCTGTCCTTCAGGCACAGTTCTACAATCTGAACATCGTAACTCAGAGGGGTCAATGACAAGGCTTCCTCTCCACATACTTCACAGCCAAACTCCTTTGTATGTGTGTAATACATGCGGCCGACTTTGGTCATAGATCCTGGACACCTGCCCACTGCCTCCAAATATCTGGACATACCCCAGCAGATAGGCTAATCTGATAATACATGAATAATCAGGAAAAGAAAAGCACCCACTGAAGCCCGGCTGTCTAGAGTGTCTTCCCCAGACACTCAGAATGCCCTTTGAGCCTGCCTAACCCTTTGGCCATCTTTATCATCCATCTCTTGGCTCTGTTCCAGAATCAAAAAATCAATCTGTATTTATATTACTTTAATAAATAAATGCTAACCTGTCTTTCTTTTATCACTCTCCCTCCTTTCTTCACTGCCATCATGAGAAACATAGTCATTCGTTAGTCAGATAGAACCTTTTGGAAGTGAGTCCTATGGGTGACACTTATATTTCTAACTCATGACTGTTACTCCCAAGGGGCTTAAAATAAAGAAGGGAAAGTAAGAGGTGTAAAATAATGCTTACCATATAAGGGAATGTGAAAAGTGCTTTAAAAATTGGGACCATGACAAAACAAGCTTAGAAGGAATACGAATTTAAAGGCAACAGAGTTCATCTCTGCTGAGAAGATCCTATTCATTCACAGCTGTCTTGTTGACTGAACATTTGAAGGGAGTCCTGTGTGGGCAGAGTTCAGGGAAGCTGCATGGCCTGCAGGTAGTTGAACACCCATAAAGCAAAGCTTTGTAGAACAGTCTGGGAGGGGTGCATTGTTTGATGATGTCAAGTCCCAGAGAGAGATGCCATAAACTGACTGAAGGGTGCCATACGGGGACTGGAAGGGAGGAGGGGAGGGGATGACATGACTGAAGGACTTGGACAAGGCAGGAGTACAGTGGAGGTCATGTTGAGCCTGAAGCCATGGGGGAAAAAACAATAAAACAAACTTAGTGGGCAGTCATCACAACAGCAATAGAGAAAGAGCTAAGTGGGGGTGGGGAGGGAAACGAGAAGGTACAGACTATGTGTGAGCCTAGAGCCAAAAGCTAAGAGGCAAGGTCAAATGTAGAAATAATGGGTATCAGTAGGGCAAATGGAAGCAGTTTATGGTGACCCTGGAGGAAAGTCGCACAGAGAGCAGTCTGTGCCTTCAGAGCAGTTTAAGGCCCCAGGGATATTCACACAAAGGATAGACATGAATCTTAAAATGTAATCATCATAGTGTCCACTGAACTATGATCCAAGGTAAGTAACTGATCTTGGCACTTTCCAGATGTATTAGAAATGAGTGTACTGCTCAACTCAAAACAAACTGCTATGAGAACAAAGGCAACCTTTTCTTGTGTCAAGGGAACCTTGTTTGTTTAAATCCTGCCAGCCTAAGAACACAGTGTCATAAAACTTCCCAGTCTTGCTCTTAGAAAAATAGCAAAGGAAATGCATCAACCGATATCCTGGTTAAACTTCTCATTTTGTAGCACAAAGTTGAAAGCTTTAAGTAAATTCTGCTAAGACAGTTTCCAGGAACTAAATCCATTAATCAAACAAGCTCTGTGTTTGTTGTAGCACAGAAGTTTTGAATTGGGGGTTATGATGAACCTGGAGGAGTCACACACTTATATCCACTGGGCACATTTTGCCTTTTGGCCTTAAAAAAACCTGGAATCTCAGGACTCTGGCCTACAAATATGCTGAGCATTTAAGAATAAGCTGCATAGGCCATAGATCACTGAGTGATCCGAAATCACCAATTCATCTGCATCAGAGAGCTCCGGTCAATTAAATTTTGTACAGTATCTAAGACTGAGAAGACAGGAGTGGATGTGGAGCTGACTGAAGCCCGATTCAAGCACAGGAATCCAGAAAAGGGGAGAGGAGATGCATTTCTATCCTGAAGTGAACAAGGTGAGTACAGGAGTTTCCCAGTAAACTTCGAGGCCAGTGGAGTATAGCGCACCATTTTTTAAAATACTTCTACAAATGCAACAAAGACTCATGTAAATAGATTTAACTTGTAAGTGCTGAGAAAGGAGGCAAGGGACCAAATACAATGTAAACAATACTATTTCTCAGACCATTCCATTCAATAACATATGTCCCAATGTTCCCACATGGGAAATATGAATCTCTTTTTCTCTATCTCAGTTTCACTGTGGGTGTGAGCATCACCAGATTTATGATAAAGTTAACTAATTTTTCAAGTGTAATTTATGAATACATGACAATTCTTAATTTCTGCCTAAGGTAAAATTCCATAGTAAACCTTTATGAGATATATACAGGATTGATTTTCTTAAAGTTATCTCATGATATCACTAATTAGTGTCTAATAAAACTTTGCATTTTGTTAAAAGGATGACAGCAAAAAATTATCTGTATAGAGTAAGATTAGCGATGCTTTTTCCTGAAAAGTACAGAAGCAGTGCAGCATGGTAGTTAGGAGAACAGGCTCTCAACTCAGACCACCGGGGTCAGAAGCCAGGCTCTGCCACTGGACCAGGCTTGATAGTGCACAACTAATTCAACTTTCTACTTCTTGATCCATTAAGTACATCAAATCATTCTTATGAGTGTTGCAAGAATTACATAACATAGGTAATATTTTTAAAAGTTTCTGGCACATATTAAGCAACCTCAGAATGTTAGGTACTATCTTAAAAAATCACTACAGCAATAAAGTAATTTTTATACGTCACCCAGTGTCTGCCCACCTACTAACATTTGTTGCTAATGCTCCTTCTTCTCTCCTATTTTTGAAGATGAACTGTTCGTTCTCCAGCTAAGACCAGGTCCTCTATCTGTATACCAGAACTCATCTCCTCTCACCTACTTGAAAGTATCACTCAAGCAATTCTCTCCCCTTCCTCCTACATTATCAGTATTTCCTGTGTTACTGGAGCATTCCCACTAGCCCACAAACAGGCCGTTATCTTCACATCTTTAGAAACGACCCTGCCTTGACCCTATTCCCCTCTACAGCTTCTACCCTATTTCTCTGCTTCCTTTCATGGTGAAACTTCTCCCAAGAGTTGTCTATACACAGTGTTTCTAGTTCCTTTTCTTTCTCTTCCTCTTAACCACTCCACTTAGGTTTAGTCCACTCTAGGGAATTCTCGTCAATGTCACCAGTGCCTGCTATGCTGATAAATCCAAAGTCACTAAATCCTCATTCCACTTGACGTTTCAGCAGCATGAGGCATGCCGATCACTCCCCAATGGAATACTTTCTCACCCTGGATGTCAAGATATCATACTCTCCTGGTATCCTTCTACCTTATTGGCCATTCCTTATCTAACTCTGTTGCTGGTTCCTCCATTCCTGTTGACTTGTTAACATGGGAACACCCCCAGTTGTAATGTCAACCCTTTGTTGACATTATTCAGTTTCACAGTTTAAGTACTGTTTATATGTTGACAATTTTCAACTTTATTTTTTATTAAGCTTTTTATTTTAATTCCAGTATAGTTATCATACAGTGTTATATTAGTTTCAGGTGTACAATATGGAGATTTAATAATTCTATACATTACTCAGTGCTCATCATGATCAATGTACTCTTAATCAAAATTTTTATCTTTAACCTGAGCCTCTCTCTTGAATCCCAGATTCTTACATCTAAGTACATGCTTGATATTTCCGTGTAAACTTGGCATGTCCCAAATGAGCTATTTACCGCAAACCCTGTTCTACCCAGTCTTCACCAACCAGTATGCAACCACCCCATCCTTCCTGCTATTCATGCCAGAAATGTTCAATTATTCTTAACTCCTCCTTTTCTCTCATTCTCTCATCCGAACCATCAGAAAAGCCTGTTGGCACTACTACCTTCAAAATAAGTACAGAGTCCAACCACTTTTCATCACCTCCACTGCCACCTTCTTCTTGGTAGTCCAAGCCACGCTTTTGTCTCACCTAGACAATTACGTTAGCTTTCTAACTGGTCTATACCTGGTTCTACCTTTCCCATCTATAGTCTAATCTCAACATAATAGACTAGGTGTTAAAATTTATTTCATATTAGGTTAATCCTCTACTCAAACCCCTCTAATTGCTCTTTTCTCAGAGTCAAAGTCAAAGTCTATACAAAGGTCCTACATGAACCTTTCTCCAAACTATCTGTATAAATTCATCTTCTACTCCCTTCTCTTCACCTTTTCTGTTCAAACCAAACTGGCATTTTTGCTGTTTACTGATAATGACGGTGGCATTACTGTCTCAAGGCTTTTGCACTAGCTGTTTTCTGTGTCCAATATATCCTTCCCCCAGATGTCCACATGGCTCACATCTTTTCTTTTTTGTCTTTGTTCTAATATCAACTTCTCAATGAAACCATTGACCACTCCTCTTAAATTTCAATTCCTGCCCTCTGACAATATTCTAAAACCCTCTTACTTTGCTCCATATTTTTTTTTCACAGTATTTGCTACCATTAATATATTGTGTAATTCCCTTAATTTCTTATATTAATGTTTCTCTGGTACAAGAATATGAACTTCAGGAGGGCAGGTGTTTTGCCTCTTTTGTTCATTTTTATATCCTCAGTGTCTAGAATAGCACATGACACATAGTAGGTACTCAATTAAAATATGTCGAATGAGTGAAAGAAAAAAATCACTGTAAATAATGCAGTACTTTTATTATCATAAAACAGGAGAACTGGAAGAAACCTTCAAAATTTTCAGATGATCTTTACTGTACCAACAAAGTAAGGTCCAGAGAATGTAAGTGATCTGTCGAAAGTTATATAGCAAAATAAGTAAATTGAGGACTTGCCAAGAATCTTGGCTCTGAGTCAAGTGTTGTTTTGTTACATCATAATGCATTGCACAATTTTTAAGGGAAGCATGAATTTTCTGATAGGATATCTGAAAATTTCATAATGTACAATTATTACCGAAATTCTAAGTTTATAATAAAAATATCTGTGGTATCTTTTGATTATTTTTTACTGTTTTTTTTTTTGCTTATAAGTGTACTTAAAATTTTTTTTTTATCTCTTGACATATGAATTTTTAAAATCCTGATTCATTGATGTTTCTTTCCCAATGTAATTCTAAACCTTTATGTGTAGGAATTCATGAAATTCAGGAATAGTAATACTTAGCCCTTTGATGGAAATGATGCTTTGTGCTTGCATCAAAGTGCTTTGCACTTTGCAAAATAAAAGACATGGTTCATATTATAAAACCACTGAAACAATCACCTAATGTTGAGTATAAGTTTTGATAATATAATGATTTTCATGTATGTATGCATAAACATGCACTATGCTGAAAATACTTAATAATATCAAAAATACCTACCTAAGCACTTCTTGTCAGGTAGCAGTTCTAGATCAAGGTGACTAGGCTTTTATTTCATAATGTTGGCCTCTATTACTTGCCAAGAATTATGTTAGGTTCTGGAGATTCAAGAGCAAATCACAAATACTTGGCATATTTTCTCACAGAGCCAAGTCTAGTAGAGGAGATAATATTTAAAACAGCATTTACAATAAATCAGAGATTCAGAGGCTGCAAACTAGTGGCCCATGGGCCAGCCTTATTTGAGCCTCAAAGATGTTTTATTTGGCCTTCCTCCTATTTTAACAATTTAAAAAAAAATCAATTATTGACCTTTAAAGAATTTGGATGTTTCATATAAAAATTCAGATTTGCTTGAAAAATCAGAAGATACAGCAACTTTAGTTTCAGTTTCCTTTGTAGGAAGGATTGGTTAGAACTGCAGTGGTTGCCTTCTTTTGAAGGGATATATATTGTCCCAGTGTCTATCAAATACACTTGACTCATTCATGGTACCTGTATGCTACTTGAGGGCCTTTGTATTTGAAACCCTTGTAAAAAGCATGACTACAAAATTTAAAGAATTCAATGAAAGGTTAAAATGGGAGAGACTTCTGTTCAAAAGGAATAAACAACCTTTTTCCTTTCTTCCTCAGTGGTATCTCTCTCAAGCTGTCACGGTGAGATTCTATTTACTCTTTCATGTCGTACTCCCTTGGGCTCGGTGATGCATGTATGCAGAGTCTCAAAGGCACCCAGCCTGACCCTGAGTATTTCATACCTGCACCCAGGCCCCCTCAGTAGGTGAGGATGGGGACATAAAGAAGTCACTGTGCTGAGACAGGGATGGGGAAGCTGGGTTGGCAATGGAGAGCCTGGGGGGCAGAACTTTATAGGTGAATCAAATCTCAAGTGCCAGGCACAGCCTCCATTGCTCTACTGGACTTTATTTAAAACACAAAGATACAATTTTTAAGAATGCAAGATGATGATTAGAGAGCATTAAACCCAGAGCAGAGGGTTTGTGTGTGAGGGACCCTGTGCACTTGCACTGGTTCCACGCTCATAAAACCAGCTCTGGCCTAGGGGACCAGAGAAGGTGTCCCAGAGGATATGCAGTTTGAGCCTGTGGAAGGCAGCGATGGACAAACCTTTGAAGGCCTAGCAGTGGAAAGTACAAAGTGAGGTCTCAAAAGAGTCCAGTGTGACTAGATCATGAAGGATGAGGTGAGATGAGGTGGAAGAAAATGACAAAGCACCATGAAGAGGCAGGTGGGGGTCTGGGCACTCAGTGCTTTGGAAGATCAGCAGAAAACTAGCAAACAAGTGAAGTATTAGATGTGACTAATATCTAAACATAAAGGCAAGTAAATCCATGTGCAAAACTGCTCTTAACATCTAAGCATTTCTCACCAACAGTTGCTCCGAGGACCCAGATTTTTTTTGACAAATTCAATCAGGAATCACTTTGCCTGGATTTGAATCCTTGCTCAGATACCTACCAGTTCTGTGGTCTTGGAAGTATTGCTTAACTGCTTCATCTATAAAATGGGGATAAAAACAGAACCTCCCCTGCAAGCTTGTCTTAAGGAGGGAGGCAAGAACGGCAAGGTTTAGCAAGTGCTTGTCACAAAAATGTGAATGCAGTAAGGTTTAACTAAACAATGTGATGATTTTCCCTCTTGATACCTTTGTTTGGTATCCAAGTTTATTTGATTTGTACCCGTTAATGCTTCCTACTCCTCAGCTAAAGGCAATTTCTATGACCAAGGCTCTGTATTATGGATTTCGCTAATTTTGTCTTATTCTTTCTGTTCTCGTTTTTATTCAGTTTCATCTATCTGTTAATGACTCTCAAATGTATACTCTCTCTTCTAAGTCCTTTATCTTGTATATTCTGTCTTTGGAAAATCTCTGTATATCTTTTTTCAAATACAACTTGCTCACCGATGAGACCGCAAGAGCAGGGTGATGACTGCATGTGTTTCTGCATACAGCACCTGGCACAGGATAGATGCTCTCTAACTAACACAAATTTAGTGTGTGTCTTCCATAAACTTAATGCCATAAACCATTTTATGTATAAGTGTGTTCATTAATTAATCCTTAATGATTTCAAATTTATTAGGCAGACAACTACTCTGGCCAACCTAAAATAAAGTATAGGAAAGAGATTTGATTCAAAAAAGTGAATTGCTAAAACCTTCGCTTTGTCCCTATTTGGAAGTTTAGGGTACTTTTTTCAGATGACTAATCTTGGGCATAGGAAGCCCAAGGAAGATAATTGGTGATAAATTACTAATAAATTCTTGGTAGTTACCAAACAATCATGTTAATGGGAGGCAACCCGAGATAAAGTAAAAGGTGTGAGTGAATTCTCAGGTCCCACTAGGAAATGTGAAATGCACCTTGTAAGCTAAAAGAAAATTAGGAAGCAGGAAAGAACATGAGTATCAGTGAGCATGAAACTCCAACCAGTGATAAGTAAACTCTGCGATCTGCATGGATGTTTACCTCCTTTGTATGAGGAAGCAGTGATGACATGAAACCAGCACGGGTTCATTGAGAAAAGTTACATCAGAGAAATTTCATCTCCTTTTTGACAGGACATGTAGCTGGGCAGATTAGAAAAAAGTATTCAGAGACAAAGAGTATTTGGCGTTTCACAGGGCATTTCACGGTAACCTTGTGAAAGACAGAGAAACGCAGGCATGCAATAACATGAATGGGTGAATATATCGCTATTTGAACACACATCCCCAAACAACAGTGATTAACAAGTGTATTTCAATGCATACATTTTTTTAGCGATGCGCCTCAAGGATCTGTATTTATTTCTGTTTTCCCATCATTTTTATCTATTACTGTGAATGAACAATGTTTGTAAAATGTGAATAGCATGAACCTGAGTCGGATAGTAGATATGATGGATGAAAGGAACCGATATTTATTAGAGTATACTCAGAAGGGTAGTGTACTGCAGTCATCGGATTGCACATCACTCTCTTCAGTAGAACTGAGACCATGTCTTAATCTCCTTGTGTCCCTAGTATTTCACAAGGTCCAGCCCATCGTGGTACTTAAGTATTATTTGGATCTTGAAAGCCTGAAGGATAAGTCAAATTGAGCAAGATTTATGGATATCAATGAAGTTAGTAGTAAAAAATACAGCTGTCAAAATAGCTACTGTGAATTTAGATATCATTAATAGAAAAATAGATTCTAAAAGTAGGAAAGTGGTCCCCCTCAGTTGTCCTGTGTTTGATGCCGTTCCTTTGAAAAATGACCAAAAAGAGGCAACTCAAAAAGGACATGATGGTTGATTTCAGATTTGTTAGACTATAATGTGGAAAATGGAAAAGTAGATTTGTTCTGTTTGTTGCACGGAATTATATCTGGGCCCGTGGGTAATATTAAAGGAAACATATTTAGATAAACATCTGGAGTATGCCATTCTAGAAAATAAAAAATGGTTTTCTATCAGTGGAGATGTTACCACAGGCTAGGTGAAAACTGGCAGAGATACTATAGGTAAGGTTCTTAACACAACTTAGGAGGTTTAATTACATAATCTTTAAGGGCACATTAAAATCTAAGATTTTAATATTCACCGATTTTATCTTTGAGTCTTCAGTTTGTTATGAAATTGAAGGCATGTGGTCCCGTGCATATAGTAGATGCTTTTAAGTATGTTTAAGTGTAGAAAGTAAAATAAAATCTCGTTCATTAAGAAAACATGTACTTTTGAAAGGTATTCCACTATTTGTGTTCAGAACAGCAGAGAATGTTTTACTTCCATCAGCTCTATTTATATTAGTCCTGAAAAGAGATTTATGAAGATATTTTGTAAAATCCTGGCTCTAAAACAAACAAAAAACCTTCAAAACTACAGATTTAAAACATTATTAAATAAATACACTGCAGGGGCACCTGGGTGGCTCAGTCAGTTAAGCGTCTGCCTTTAGCTCAGGTCATGATCCCAGGCTCCTGGGATCAAGCCCCACATCAGGCTCCCTGCTCAGTGGGGAGCCTGCTTCTCCCTCTGCCTGATGCTCCCCCTGCTTGTGCTCTCTCTCTCCCTCTCCCTTACAAATAAATAAATAAAATCCTTAAAAATAATAAAATATAATACTGCATAGCAGTATTTATGACATCATACATTTGAATAAACTCTGGATGACTCAGTCATTCACTGAATCAATTCATTTATTAATCGTAAAAAGAAAAGAATGAAATGGTTTTTCCATCCCAGCTATGAGCTAGGGATAAAACTGGGGCTATTGAAGAAATGGATTTTATTATAAAAATTAGTATTTTGAAATACAGTATTAAGTTTTATAATGTCAAACTTCACTAATAACTAGATAAATTACAAAAAAATACAAATAAAGTTACAATAAATTACAGATTACAATATGATGTTTTTCACCCAAAGTGGCATGAAATCAGGGAAAATATTTAAGGCTGGGAAGACTGTGGTTAAAAGGGTGCTTGTAGATACTGCTGGTGAGAATATCTTTTGCTTAAAAGAACCATCAAAATGTTCCCTCCCATTTCTTGGTTTCTACGTGCCAGTCTCTAATAGAAGAAACCAGAGTTCCTTGGGAAATGGCTGAACCTAGGGCCTGGGGCAGGGGAAATAACAGCTGAACCTAGACTGCCTCATGGTGCCAGAGTGAAGGGGAGTGAGTAACAAAAGGAAGGGAGTAAGTAAGAAAGAAAACAAGGGAGTAATTAGCCAGTGGAGGGGAAACCTGTTAGAAGGCCTATGACACCAACCTGAAAGAGCTCCTAACGGCTAACTCCGAAACAGTTTGAGCCTCAAATAAATATTATAATATTATTAGATTATAAACTAAAGACTAACATATGTATTCATGAGTCCACACTGATGTGAACAGGTAATTGTATATGTGGGAGAGAAGGGATCACTCATCCTTATAAAATAATTCCACTTCTAGCAATTAACTTAGGGGAAAATATCAGAGATGCAGTAGAAGACTTCAACATTCAAAGATGTGTTACGTGTTAACTACAGTGAAATTATAATAATTACATTTCTAAAATAGTGGTTTCTCTTGACGAATTAGTTTACAGTCATTATAATCTCATTTCCAGAAAATGTCTCTCAGGAAATATCCATAATATAATGATATGCAGGCTATCAAGAAATACAACTATATTTACAATGTGTATTCCAGTTTGGTTACAGTGTATGTGTGTGTGTGTGTGTAAACATAGGGTATGTTAAAAATATTTATGTCTGATTGAAATAAAAAAATAAAAATCACACATAATCCTATTTGTTTTTCCTTGCAAATTTTCTAAATTATTATTTTTTCTAATAAAATTTAAAACTATAGGTAAATTGGGGTACATATAATTAGTGGATATGTATCTCAAATATCTTTATCTGAAATAGGTTGGGAGATAGTAGGTATGCCGAAACATGACTTCTGGTTATTTGTTTGCTTTATATCAGCACACACAAAAAAACCACTATTAATTTCTCTATTGCATTGCTTTACGTGACAAAAGTCAGGGCAGAAACTGAAAATGCTTTTTTCCTAACTTTAAGAAGAAGACTATAACAACATAAGAAGTATTTTATTAATATATTATTATTACATAATAAAAGTAAATTATTATTAAATAATTGATTGAGCTATCAATCCCACTCCAACTATGCAGTAGCATCCATCATTTGAAGTATACTGAGCACAGATTGATCTGTAAAACATCTATTTGTATATGTTAAGCATCTTCTTTTTATGCACCAATGTCCCTTCCAAAACATGCACTCAATACACAATTGTGTAACATATAAAATGTTAAAAGCTTTAACTTTGAAATTATTTGACGATATGATATTAAATCATTATTAGACTAAAGTATATATTTTATTGTACATATTTAAAGCATTTTATCTCCTGAAAATGTTTATAACATAAAAAAGAATGGATGAAATAAATATGGATCATAAATTGAAAATAAAATCACTTAGAGGGCCCTATGCCAAAATCTGACTTCAACCATCCACGAAGCCTATCTAGCTGTGAATTCTACATTGACAGTAGCTCCTATCTGGTGTTAGACTATATTCAAACAACGCCTCACATTCAAATGAAAATGATTCATCTAATCTTACCAAATATTTACCTACCAAATATTTTTACTTTTTCAAATGTAATTGTGAGCCCACAGATACAATCTTCTGATACAATACAAGATATAGGTAAAATATACAATTTCAAATATTCTGGAACTCTTGTCAATGAGAAGTTTTAGAGAACATCAAAACAAATGTGGCAAAATTGAGTACCCCTCATCTTATTTCTCATAAAAAAAAAATATTATGCCTTAAAAATCCATCAATGGACAGAACAAGCCATTAAAATGAATTCTGCTTTCTTACCTCATTTTCCAGAGCTCAGCACAGTGTCTGGCTTACAGTTGAGAGTCAATAAATGTTCAATTAAAGAAAATTGCAGTATACTACTTCTTTATGACATAAGTTATGACAAGCTTTCATTTTGATTCATGGAAAAGTTATGGGGCTGACATAGAATCTAAGTGACATTAGATCCATTAACTAATAAAACTGATATTATTGAAAAAAAGAAGATCCCCACATACAGTTAAACCAAGTAGGTATAAACATAATGAATATTGGTAAAAACTTTCCCAGGTGAATGTACTATAGACAATGAGAACCATCTACAGGAAGAAAACTTTAGAAAGCCATAGTTTACACACATGATTTAGAAATAGTTCTACTGTTAATCGAGTGATGAAAGATTGATGTTTCACAAAACTAAACTCCTGATGAAAATGTGAGTAATGAAAAATCAGGAAAACATAAATTTAATTTTGTAAGTGTCCATATTTTCTTCTGACTCATTTTCTTGAAGTAAAAGGAAATGCAGATTTCAGAAGAGAGTAGGGCAACACTGTCTATTCTCTCCAAACACTTAAGATGCCAAAAGGGCTGGGACAACTTTAACAGTAGTTTTTCCGACCATAAGGAAATGCAGATATTTGCCTGGGTTTTTGTCATCAAAATTAATCAAATTAAAACAACCAAAAAAAATAGACGAAAAAAGCCATTTATACGGACACAACTATAGTAAATTTTGATTATCATATTTTCTAGTCAAGCTTGTAATAAGCCATACTTTTGAAAGTATCTATGTATCTATGTGTCTGCCTATACACACACATAGACACCTACATGCATATGTAAGCATGTGTGTGTATACACGTATCCATGAAAACCGAGACTTACTAATTGTCTTGGGAATAACGCACAAACATATTCTTCTTATATGGAACCAAACCTTCTTAAAGGTTTTCGAGATAATTCACAAAATTATTCCCCAGAATAAAGCAAAAAGCATTTTATCATACGGCATTCTTTTCAGGAACCATGATGAGATACTGTGCCCTAATATCCCTAGAAGTTTCTAACAGTTTTAAGAGCAGATGCTTGTTTTGCTTCCTAATAGAAATTTGGAGGAATGTGTCAAAGTAGATTAAACTATATCAGAGTCTTTACAAGAAAACACTCTTCTTCTTTCAAGAAGGTTTTTATGTAGCAAAAGAAAAAAAAAAAAGTGCTGCAAGCAGTTCTGAAAACACAACTGAGATGCAATTTGATAAACAGCCTTCTATCATCTAAGCCAGAGCAGTGGAAAAGCATGCTATCAGCACTTTCATCAAAGGCACTACTGACTCCTCTTTTTCTATCTCATTTTATCATGACTTTCTCATTTTGTTTACTCAGTCAGTGATTGGGAAAAAATGACTCCTTACCCCTTGGATGAGTTATGATGGGGTCCACTAGAGAAGGGTCCTTTTCTCCATCTTTGCTGCCACCACCAGCACCTTCACTGCCACCATCTCTTTCAATCAGTTTATCCACCATGGCGATAATGCAGTTCAGGCTCTTCCCCACATTGGCCCACACCCTATCCTGAAAAGAGCATGAGTATCACTACACATTTTTACTGTAAACACAAGATAAGGCAAAACCGGATAAATCCATTTGGAGAAGCAGGTAGAGGAACAATCATAAGAACGCACACTCAATGATTAATTGTAATACACCCATTAATTTGGCCAGACTATAAATATACAAGAAGAAATCTGTTTCCTCTTAATAAAGCAAAATTTAAGTGCTATAAATTTTTTATTTATTTCATTATTTTTTCTAAATCATAAAGCAATGAAGAACTACTGTACAATATTAATCCAGAATTGAACACAACCTATGATATTTTAAACTAGACATATCTGTTTTCCTTATCAACACTTAGTAAGAAAGCAAAGACACACCAATATTTTTCAAGGATAGCTATAATTTGCATTCAAACTCCTTTTTTTCCTTTTTATTGTGATAACATACATAACATTGTTTACTATTTAACCATTTTTAAGTGTACAGTTCAGGGGCATTAAGTACATTCACATTATTATACCACCATCACCACATCCATCTCTAGAATTTTTCATCTTCCCAAAATGAAACCTTTACTTTTCAAAATGCACTCCCCACTCTTCTCTCCTCTGCTGCTGGCAACCATCATTGCACTTTCTGTCTCTATGGATTTGACTGCTCTAGGTAATAGAAGTTCTTAGAGTGTGGTCTTCACATCACCTCAAACAGAACGACCCAGAGAATTAAAATACAGATCGTTGGCTCCTACTAAGTCAATCAGAACCCTGAAGAAGGCACTCTAAACTGAAATTTTGACAAGCTCTTCAGGAGCTTCTGACCACTTACATCTGAAGAACTTCTACTCAATATTATATGCTATAGCCATTGATGTCATTGTGGCTGATTTATTTCTTCTGAAGAAGCCCCTACCACTAGGGGACCTCTGTCACCCAACTTAACCGATTCCGATTAGCATCCATTTTTGTTTAGGGCAATTCATGACACTGAATTCTTTGATTCATAAAAGTTGTTATTTCTTAATAACTATATTTAAATATAGTTATCATTATGGTAGCCTCTCATCCCTAGCTTCCCTTTTTGCTCCTTTCCCAACATCATATAGATGGAGTCACTGACTCCCCAACTATAATGGTTAATTTTATATGTCGACTTGATTAGATCACAAGATGTCCAGATATTTGGCTAAACATTATTTATGGGTGTATCTGTAAGAGTGTTTCTGGATGAAACTAACATCTGAATTAGTGGACTCATAAAGCAGTTTGTCCTCCTCAATGTGGGTGAGCATCATTCAATCCACTGAAGGTCTGATAGAACAAAAATGTGGAGGAAGTCAACATGTGATCCTTCTTGCCTGATTGACTGAATCGGGACTTTGATGATCTGCCCTCAGCACTCCTGGTTCTTAGGCTTTCAGACCTGGACTGGAATATACATCACTGGCTCCTCTGGTTCTAAGGCCCTTAGACTCAGACTGAATGATACCACCCGCTTTCCTGGGTCTTCAGCCTGCAGATGGCAGATCTTACAGATGGCAGATCATGGGACTTCTCGGCCTCCAAAATTGTCTGAGACAATTCCTTATAATAAATAATATATATCTTATTGGTTCTGTTTCTCTGAATGACGCTAATATACATATTAGGTGTATCTTACGTATCACATAAGAACCAAATGGATTTATGGTGCTTTTCTTGCATTACTCTCTGTAATAGAGCTATTTCAGAGCTATTTAGAGTAACACTTAATGCAAAGATAATACTCAATTACAGTACTTCCTTAGTAGTTTATACATTTTTACCCAAATGCATATTTTTATCCAGGTTAATTTTGCTAGTTTATAAACATAGAAACTAATTTTGGGTAAAATAAATCTAGGAAGAAAGAACTAAAGTTAGTTTAGATTATTTGATGTTTGTCTTATAAAGACTAAATTAGTTGAATAATGTAGCAAACAGATATGAGAGTGTATAGATATGCATACTATAGTTGAGGGGGGAAAGTAGAACATTCAAAGTCTAAAAATTTAAGTTCGAGGTCCACCTACATGACATGCTACCTTGGGAAAACCTCCCCATTTCTGGGGAGACACAGTTGGTTCATCTACAGCTTAGAATGCCCTGCCTACCTCACCATGCTGCAGTGGGAGCCAAACAACATAGTTTCTGTGAAAGTGCTTGGAAAATTATTACAATTCACCAAAATCACATCCTCTTCTTGATGGCTTTCCTAAATGAATCAAACTTGCTTTTCATCACCTTATAATCCTGGGTGTGATATACGCTATCAATCATAAATAATCATAAAAATTTTTCCCCTAAAGGCAGAGTTCTTCCCCAAAAATTAAAAGCACTTCCCCTCTAAGGGAAACTAAGATACCAATCACATCCATAAATTGCTTTATGCCCTGCCTGTTGTCTGAGAAAATAAAGTGGGGACACCTCTGAGCTATGACCCAGGAGACCTAAGGAAGCTCACTTCTTCTGGGATGAAACATGAGGAAAGGTAAGAAAACTGAGGTCCTGACATCACTCATATTGGGATTTGGTGAGGAGCTTACATTTCAGACCACAATAACAAACTTAATGGCCCTTATTCTGAATATGGCTTAATCTCTGCTGACAACTGCATCTTTAAAGCTGCTGAATGGAAAAATGAAGTAACTCTCCAGCTAACACTGGGAATAAACTCTGTTATTGAGGGAAAAAAAGGGGGAGAGGATTACTCTTAATTTTTCAGATTAGCTTTGTACATGAGATAAATTTTCAACTCTCTTCTTGTTGCCCATGTTGAGAGGAACATTATATTTTGATCAAAAATTAAGTAGTATTGCATGTTGCCTTTCTTATATAAAGTAATATAAGGGGTTAACCATCTTCTCTTAATTATATCTCCAAGGGCCAGAATATAAGAATATATAAAAGGATAATTTTACATTCTAACCCTATATATTGTTTTTCCTTTATAGATACTTTGGGCTATAGGATTATACTCACAAAAAAAATAATCTTTGCTGCCAGTAGAGAGACCTTTATTGGCATGAGATGCAGAGTGAAGTATGTTCACTGGATGAGACCAACAACCATATGGCAAGAGGTTAGGTGGCAAACAGCAGAAAAACATTTAAGTCATTGAATGCTTAGAGGATACACAAGCTGGGAGAATGTTTGTTGGGGGTGAGAAATTGAACAGTTTCTTGAGTAAGACTAATACATGATTCATACATAATCAGTTTTTTTTATTAAAGATACACTCAGAAGAAGACCCCAAGTGGACTCAAGCTGGTCTTTATCTTTTGGAGAGGAGATCCTGCCTAGCTGGTGGGGAGAGAATGCTGAGTTTTGCTAGTCACTGCTTCTTTTTCCTTTATGGCATCTACAAAGTAGATTAAAGTTAGCGATTTGCATTGCTGTCTCTAATACTAGTCTATGAGTTGTTTGAAGGCTGTGTCTTCACTACCTTGCAAAGGGCCTGGAGGAAAGGCAAAGAGAGAGGTAAATGGAGCAAAGGAGAGAGGAGAAGAGAGATGACTCCAACGCAGAGGCAGATTGAGAGCTGCTATTTATATTCACCTGGTATATGAAATTAGCTAATCTACCTTCAAAACTACCACATAAGATCAACATTATGGACTCAGTCTTCAGAGGTGAGGAGACTTCAGGTAAGAGATGTTGAATAATATTCCACATTAAAATAGGTGTAACTAAATTAGAAATCCTATTTAGTTTCAAACACTTGATTCTTCCTCTATGATCTCCCACAGAATTGTGGTACACAATAGGAATTCTTCTTTGTGAGATTACTAGAACTCTGAGGACAAGCTAGACAGTGGAAGGTCAGGAGAAGGAGCCACAGGAAGGATCAGGCAGAGCAAGAGTACGTATCAGTCACCTGAGACTTGAAAATGAGTCCAATGGCAATTCACTAAGAGATGACTCTGAAAAGGACAGTCTGGTCACATGGTACCCTAGATTAATCAAGAAGGTCATACACTCAAGGATGGAACAATCACTTAGCTAAAAGGTCAATGAGTTTGGGTCAAAGGACATAAGTGACTGACATAAATAGAGGACAGAAAACCCAAAATCTATTCATGTGATTGGGATGTAAAACAAGAATTGGGTTATAGGGAGGGAAAATAGTTCAATTTCTAGGAGATAATTATTAATTATTCTTAGCAAAATCATTAGTTTGAAATTAGGATGTTAAAAATGGATAGGAAATATTCTTGAAGGGAAACCTCAAATATCTGATTTCTCTCCTAAATAAACCACTTTCCATAATACCGCTGTGAAAGCATTCACACAAAGGAAAATAATCAGCAAAAATGCATTCTAATTCTGATAATTTTCACTCATGAGGACAGTCCATGTAGGGAGTTTCTTTTTGCTTAGATTGCTAGTATGGCTGGGGCCTACTTCATTTTCTTCCCTACTAAGACCACACGACATGTTTCAGACTGCTCCCAGGAAGAGAAAATGCTGGTCAGGGCGGCGAAGTCAACGGAAGCCTTAGAATGGGGCTACAGTACATGGTGTTTCCATCCTTCCCCTTTTCAGGTCAGGGATACTACTCTAGATCCTGCTTTAGCTCCTCAGCCACTTGTGAATTTTCAAAGCAAAACAAAATAAAATAAATCAAAACCAAAACCAAAACAACAACCTATCAGAAAAACAGATTGCTGGGCTCCCCCCCACCCCCACCAGAAATAGCAGCCATTATCCTGCTATGTCTCCTGATGAAGTAAGTAATGGAAAATTGGTGGGTTACAGTCTGACCTTTATTAAATGGAGTCTAACTGGTGTCCTTGACCTTAATGAAGCCTTTAGACACTCCATCTTCTTGGAGGTGACAGGCTATAAACTATTTCTTGGCAATGAGGGCACAAGGTCAACGGAGAACCAGCAGCAATATTTATTCCATTCTGAGTCAGGTGCTGATTTGGGTCCTTATTTATTTCTGGGTTAGGAACTAAGTTAACGTACAGGTCAAGCCTGTGGCAACAGATGCACAAATATAATGGACATACCAGGGAATAGTCAGGGGGACTTTGCACCATGGCAAAGTGAGCCACGAGGGCAGGGGACGTGGTGCTTATTCTGCATGCCATGCATGTATGAGACTGGGGCCATTAAAAAAAAAAAAAAAAAAAAAAAAAAAAAAAAAAAATCCTGACTCCTTTGGATCAGCAGTTAACTTAAAAAAAAAAATTAAAGAAAGTTCAGCAATGTCTAACTGATCAATTTTTCTGGGGCCAAGTTTTGGTCAGCAAGAATGTGAAGACTGATTGAGAGCTGAAATGGGGGTTCAAAGTAGCTTTGTTGTATCTGTATCTCTATGCACAATTTCCCACTTGTCATTACCAATTTTTGAGGACTTTGATTAGAATGGGCCAGTGAATTAATACAGCCAATCACATCTCCAAAAAGAAGCTTCAGTTTATCCTTGAGTTGATTGAGAGCAAGCGGTATTCCTCAACACTGCAAACCTTCGTTCTTTCAATAGCTTGCTGGCTCTTCTCGCTAAATCCTTGCTTTACCAGACTGTGGGGTGAAAGGAGCTGCACTTAAAATACTCTGTGGCACAAACTGGCACATGTATGGCCCACCGTAGGTAGTACACACTCACACACACACACACACACACACACACACACACACCTGCACACACGCATACAGACATACACATCATGTGCATTAAAAATAGCTACCCATGTGATATCCAACAGCATTAAGGGAGAGTCCCCAACCTTTGCTTCCTATTGATCCTCCTGCTTAACTACACATAATTACTCATGTAAAAATTCCCTGACCTTTGTTTCCTGATAACCACACTGCTGGCCTCACCCTGAAATTCAGTCCCTAGTCATACAAGTGAATCCAGCTAGTCAGATACTGTTTCTCTAGTAGACTTCTCCATATTCTCGTGGTTTGGCTGTTGGCCAGGCCCATAAAACCAGCTATCACACGATCAGGTCTACACACGAGTGCACGTTCTCCTTATCTATCACCATGCTCATATCATCACTCTTCTGATCAAAAGCAGGCTTTGCACTGCAGCAAGTATCCATTCTTCTCTCAGCCTGGAGGCAACTCAGCAGTTGTGTCGACCTACATAATTCTCCTTATTTCTCATTAATCTTCAAAATGAAAACTTCCCCAAGTCAGTCTCCTTGCTGTCCTAGAAACATGCTATTAATTAGCTCAACATATACTTTCTGGGCATCTGCTACAAGCTTGCTCAGTGCTGAACATCAAAGATATTAAGGAAACCTTGGAGGAACTAATATTTCTGTCTTGACACATACTGCTTTTTATGCTTAGAATGTCTTCTCTCATCTTCCATCAATCCAAATTCTCAACCTATCAAGTCTCATCATCTCCAAGAATGGTTCATTCTATTCTCTCTGCTTAACAGTGGGCTCTATGAGGGCAATGACTATTATTTATTAATCCTCTCATTCTCAGGTCCTAGTACTCATCAGGTAATAGATAAATAAAAGAATGAATAAATGAGCAAACAAATGAATGAAAGAAGGAAGGGATGATTTTTTTTATCCTCTCCAACCATCATATAACTACTCTGAATATTTTCGGCATGTTTAATTCTCTCTGAATATTTTTGACATGTTTAATGTGTATCACACAACCACCTCCATTCCGGGAAAGATTCCATATCTTTCAATATCTCTGCTTATTTTATGAGTTCTGGCCATTCACTTGAATTAGATGATGTGGCTTTAAGGATCTATATTTTACACTAAATTTGCTTTTCCCCAAGTACCTATAGCATCATTGCACACTACTGATGCTTAATTAACATCCGTTGATTGACATAACAACCTGTGACTTACAAATAAAAAGATACAACTGTACTAAGTATTATCAACATGCATCTTCAAACTAAAGTTAGAACCAAGCTCATACTCTGAATGACGGCGTTCACCCTAATAAATGCACATCATGCTAATGGTTTCAATTTGGTGAAAACATTACATAAAGCATTTGTTTATTAACAAAAAAAATCCACTGATTAACTAAAGCTTTTAATTTTAAATTGGTAATTGGATGTTATCTGCACACCATTAGATAGTTGGTGCAACTGCCTGAATTATATGACATTATCAGTTAGTGTGTTACATACAACCAATTTCCAGGATTGATTTTTTCTTAACGCATGTACCCTGATATAGCAAGTCAATAGTTTGCCTATATATATATGTCAGCTTTTCTCTTTAATTATTTATGTTTGAGAGAGAGAGAGAGAGAGAGAGAACATGACTGGGATGGAGGGAGAAAGAGAATCTTAGGAGACTCCATGCCCAGGGGGGAGCCCGATGTGGGGCTCAATCTCACGACCCTGAGATCATGACCTGAGCCAAAATCAAGAGTCGAATGCTTAACCAACTGAGCCACCCAAGTGCCCCACCTCAGCATTTCTTTTAACTATTCATTAAATTATGGAGATTCAAAAATTTCTACATAGAAAATAATGTCTCACTATTCACATTAGAATGTACTAAAGTTTTGGAGCACTCGATTTGAATCAAATCATAAATTTGTAAAGTATGTGCATATATTCATTCAAATTTGCATATTCATTATACACAGGCAAATGAAAATATCTGATGTTGAATCAGGCATTGTAAGAGTCAATAAAGTATCCAAGGGAGATGACGGTATTCAATATAAAACCACAGGAAAGTCACCATTACATTAATAAAAATAAAGTATCTCTGTTAAAAACACTAGTTTGAGGAGGATGAACTGCTGATTCAGCAAATCCATTTATTCATTTATTCCTACATTAACTCTGAAAAATACATTGAGCTAGTGTGTATAAAACACTGTATTAGGTGCTATAAAACAGGGAACTGAAGGTGAATGTATTAACTTCATGTGGGAAAATCTAGAAATTGTCAGGATTTCATGAATATGCATGCACATAAAGATCTCATTTGGGGTTTCTTTTCTTTAATAGAACATTTGTGCATTTTAATGGACAGTCATAAACTTTGCTTAATCACCTTTCGTGGACTTTAATATTGGATAAGTATTCAAAGCACATTTCTCCTGAGTGAAATGGACTGGAGAAGTTCAGGAATGTTTCCCATCCATCAAGAAAACAGATGATAGAACACATTTCAGTTGCCACATAGGGAACAACTAGCCTAATACTCCCTGTCTTTACCTGCCCTTTCTGATGGAGTGAGTGGATGCTTCCAATATTCCCTCCTCATTATAAGATTAACAAAACAGACAACTTATGTGTGATTAGGGATGAAAAAGAAAAAGCTGGGAAAGGGGAAAATAGTCATTTCCAATCATATTTGCTGGGTAACATCTAAAATTATTTCTGTGTAACTAGGACCTTTGTAATCAACACACGAATAATCAAATAAAATTAAAATTGCCACCACTGGGTTTCTGGAAGCTTCTGAAGGCCTTAACTCATCATATTGTATATTCTTCACCATGTTCTTTGGTCATCTCTGATGTTCTATATCCACCTTGAATTTTACTGCTTTCTATGTTTTGATAGATTTTGGAAGATGTTTGATAGATTTTGGAAGAGGACTTGAATAGTCACCTCTCAAGTTGATTATGACACTGGGAAACATGCACTAAGGAGAGAGGGATATAGCTGGGTACTTTTGAGTAGAAGAGAAAAAATAAAATCCCCAGAATTCATGAATTCTAGTAAGGGACAAGGTACCTGACATAGTGCAGAGTCATGTTAAGGTTAAATATTCCATGTTTCAAAATAAGAAGGTAAGCAAGAATAATTTGAAGGCAAATTTCAAAGTCATTAATTTATTCTACAAATAAATAATGAGTACCTTTTCTGTGCAGATGGCCTCCTAACTGTGTGGCTACAGCGGTGATCATGATACGGACTTCGCCCTTCAGGAGCTTATAAAGATCATGAACACATGGAATAAACAGATATATAAGCAAATGATTATAATTCAGTGTTCATGAGGTTGTACGATCACAAGATGCAAGAATAATGCTTTATTACACAAAATGTTTTAGAGTTGAACGCATATATATATAAATATATATATACATATACATATGTGTGTGTATATATATAAAAAACATACATCTCCATCTATAACATAAAATTTGGAAATAAATGGCCATAATTTAGTGGAAATTTTATTCCTTCAGGTAACTAAGCTATAAGGTGTTGCTTTAGAAAAGTGAAATCTTAAGTTAGTATCTAGCTGTCTATAAGCATTAATTACCTCTGAAGAATGAGATTTATTCCCTTCCTATTAAGATCAGGTCAATGGTTTCACATAAAATAATTCTAGCCAGTCAGAGAACTAAACAAGATCTCTTGGAATTACTAATTTGCATAGGTACCTCTGCATTATGCACAGCTGGAACTATTTTCCCTAGAGGTAAGGTCTAAGATGGAGACAGAAGATGGCAAGTGAAGTTGAGAATACAGATCACTTCGGATTGCCCATGGAGGTATCTGCCTGGCTAAATATGTTTTGCCTTCAATAGTAATATTTTGCAACTATGCATGCTTACGGTTACTAATTATAGCAATATAAAGAGTTCTATCGATACTCTTGTGAAGCTTAACCATTCATATTTGTTCTAGACAGCATTAGAGAAAGTTGTAGTACAAAATGGAATGTGAGATGTTGGTAAAGAACACGCCAGAAAGTGGTTTATGTAAATCTCATTGCAAAATGCAATCTTTGGGAATACTGAGTTACAGAGAAACACAATTTTTTTCAGGTTATAGACGACTTTATTAACAGACGTCTGATATAAATATTACTATAAATTTATGCTCTTGTTTCTATAACTTATAAAATTATTGAAAATTTATTATGGATTAATGTGGATCATCTATTGTGCTTATGTGTCATGAACACATTTTACCATAAGAAGTCATAGCAAATGTTCCCGAGCTTAAGCATGGAAATATAATTTGATTTAAATTTACAACACAAAGAAGGGAATTAATTGGGTAATTTGGGTGGTGAAATGTTGCCTGCTACAGAAATTTAGTTCAACTAAAAAACTGGGTTTGGGATATAAGTAAGTAAAAAGAATAGTTTTCCTACTTCTGTTCTTTGCTGGTATGGATCAGAATATAAAGGATCAGAAGTTTATCTTTTTTTTGAACAATTTTTGAATGAGGGTAGACAGATTTAGCCCCGAACCCATCAGTGTAGTAATGTTGAAGTTAAATCACAGTGTTCTAGAGAATAGTATAATTACTGGAAGCCACAAAAACTGGGTCAACTTAATACTTTAGTTGGATGACATGCTTTCATATTTTGGACAAACTAATCTTGGAATCCCAGCTGCTAGAAGCATCTGTTGTAGAGATAAAGAGAAAGAAAAGCAATATGTCATTTTTACCAGCTAAAAGATGAAGAATGTTATATTAGTTTATTTCTTTGCACAGATTGTCATAAAATCCCAACATTCCTTTGGGTTTAATTGTTTACTAACTTTTCAGGAAAATAGATCTTTAAAGCATTCAATCATTTAATAAGTAAAATTCAGCAAATAACACTTTTTTTGTCGATGATCATTTTAGTTTCAATCTCTTCCATATTGACTAGATAATTATTACCCAGATTATATGTCATCAATTTTGCCAACAAAACAGGTTGAAAAGAGAACAGCCTCACACTGATTTAGAATTAATAGAGATTCTTTCTCCTAACCTCAAAAAGAAAGGTTTTTATGTGAACAGAGTAGAATTCAAGAGTAATTTACAAGTGTATATTTGCTTTCCAATATTTATTGTAAGAAGCTAAAGACAGTTGTTCAAGTTAAGTGATTGTTAAAACTACAGTCATTATAAGACATTAAATAAAACAATTTTTTTAAAAAAATGGAGCTACCGTAATCCTATCTATAAATCTAAACCAACTTCAATGATCAGAGAATGCTTTCATATATCACAGAAACCTAACTAAGTTAACTTAAAACACTGAATTATTTCAGGAAGTTGATTAAACATGTAATCAGTGCTGAAACTTTTCTAACACCTAATTAACTAAGAAAAGTGGAACACAAAGTTATGTTTCCAATTCATTTAATAGCACTGTCTCTGAAGGCATTTTCAATTAGCTACATTTTCTTTGGATTTACTCAACTTTTCAAAGTTAGATAAAGCTTTGAAAATAATGTTAAATGGTTATGACTTTAGTAGATTTTTTTAAAGTAAGGGATTTCTATCTTGTAACCAAAGTATCTTTTTAATAGAAAGTGGTTGCTATGGAAAATCAATTGGAATGTTATGTAACAATCAAAGTTAGTTACATTTGTACATAGAGTCAAAGTATATTAGAAGGAGAGAGAAGCAACTTTTCTGAGTGGGAAGGATTTTCCTTGTAATTGTGGCAAATTTAGACAAAGTATTCATATACTTTCTAGCAACAGTGGGTTCTGGAGGAAACTCAGAAATTATATGAAAGAAGATAAAGAGGCAGATCTTTATTATTATCCTACCCTTCTGCCTGTGAAAGAAACCAAAACAGCTGAGAAACTGAGAGGACCCTTCCACTCAAGACTAGGAAAATATTCCCAAAAGAATAATAAAGGGTAAACCAACAACCACACAGACTCCTACTGCAACCTTGACTGGTCCTTCACGAGCACCAGAATTACTCTTAATTTTTCCAAATGTTGCTAGTAAGCATCTCTACCCATTTTCTTCAGTGCCTATTTGAAACTTTTACCCCTCTCCTCATCCTATCCTCCTCTTCCCCTTCTCTTTGCACATGATTCTACTTTAAGGATAAAATATAGTACTCACGTTAATATCCAAACTACATAAACAATTCATACAACTCAATGGGAAAAAAATTTAAAAAGTGGCCAGAGGAACTGAACAAACATCTTTCCGAAGAAGACATACAAATAACCAACAGGTACACGGCAAAGGGCTTGACATCAGTTATCATCAAGGAAATACAAATCCAAAGTACAATGAGATAGCACCTCATACCTGTTAGAATGGTTATCATCAAAAAGATAAGAGATAACAAATGCTGGCATGAATGTGGGAAAAAAGAGAACCCTGTATACTATTGTGGGAATGTAAATTGGTGCAGACACAAAAACAATGCAGAGGTTCCTCAAAAAACTAAAAATAGAACAGCCATATGATCGAGCAATTCCACTTCTAAGTACATATATGCTTGAAGGAGATGAAATCACGATCTCAAAGAGGGACTGGCACGCCCACATTCACTGCAGCATTATTTACAATAACCAAGATACGGAAGCAGCCCGAGTATCTACTGACAGACGAATGGGCAAAGAAAATGTGGTATATATGTGGAATATCATTCAGCCATAAAAAGAAAGAAATCCTGCCTTTTGCAACCACATGGATGGACCCTGAGGGCATTAAGCTCAGTGAACATAAATCAGATGGGGAAAGACAAATATTGTATGACCTTATTTATATATGGAATATAAAAACAAACAAACAAAAAACAAACTCATAGAAACAGAGAACACACTGATGGTTGCCCAAGGTCCTCACCCCTCAATAGGTGAAGGGGGTCAAAAGGTACGAACTTGCAGTTATAAGATGATAAGTCATGGGGACGTAATGTACACTGTGGTGACTATAGTTAGCAATACTCTATTGTCTATTTAAAGTTGTGGTAAAGGTTCTCCAAGAAAAATAATTCAACTATGTGAGGTGATGTATGTTAATTAAATTTATTGTGTAATGATTTCCTAAATCATTATCATGTATACCTTGAACTATTACAGTGTTAGATACCAGGTGTATCTCAATACAGCTGGTCAAATATTTTAAATAAACAAAAAGAAGCCATCCAGCCTCATCCAGCCTCCCCAAAGTGAAGCTGATCTTTACATTTCCCCTGCGGTCTCAGCAAGAAAGCCCACTTTCCACCTGTGTGCTAGAATTGAGGGTCCTCTCTCCCGAGAAAGGCCCTCACTCTACCAGTCATCACCTATCTGTTTCTCAAAAGGTTTTTGGAGTATAAACATGCTCAATTTTCACCATCTTTAAAGCGAAACAATAAACAACTAATAATAATCACGCGCGCGCGCGCACACACACACACACACACACACACTCTCTCTCTCTCTCTCTCTCTCTCTCCTTATATGTCAGGGGCTGTGTGCTTGTCTGAAAGTCATTCTCTTTCTTGAAGGGTTAACTTTCTATTCACTTTTAAATCTTAAGAATTTTACTTCTGGGAATCCACATGACCACCAGACTCCTCCCAGCTTTATCCCACATACAACCCGGAGCTGCTCCGCAGTCGTCATCTGTCTTTCTAGATCCTGAATAGGCCGTGGAGTCCTCGTGTCCCCTGGTGGTTCATTCTGCCTCCAGCAAGCCACACAGTGAACCCAGCAGAGCAGGTGTGCCGGGACACAGGACGGCTCACCACAAACCTCGTCAGCTCACCGCGCATTTCTCACGCTCNNCCTTCCTTTCCCCTCATGTGAGGGTCTGTACATACGATCTTGCGCGGAAGTCATATTAGCAGAGCCTATTTTCCACCACCCGGCTCTCCCCAACCTTGGTCACAACATACTGTAACTATTTGCTCACATGTCTTATCTACCACGAGACTGTTGAGTTCTAGAACCCAAGGATTTAGTATCACTTACCTTCCCATTTGGAGCACCTGCAATATAGAAGGTCTCAAAAATTATCGAAAGGAAAGGAAATAAGGAGGGAGGGCAGGAGAGGGACACTTTTGAACAGCAGAAAAACAGCGAGGTGTGGGGGAGGATTTAAATGACACAGTGAGGTGAAAATGATCAAAACGAAGGATATCCAATTTCAAAATTCTCACTTCATTTAACATAAAAAATGAAATTATGTGTCAAAAGGTTAACATTTATGTTTAATTAAATGAAATACAAGTTATTTTCCATATCTACTCAAACTCTTTAAAATTCCCAATACACATTTTATGCTAGATCCAGTCTCCCCATTTACCTCAAGGGATAGTATTAACCCCCATAATAAGACTATTTAATGTATGCATCTTTAAAAAGACAACGTATAGCAATAATACTAAAGTATTATTTTAATAATAATATATTACTATATATTATATACATAATATATTACTATATATATTATATACATAATATATATGTGTTACTATATATAATAATAAATACAGTGCATTTGCTTACGCCTCTCCAGGTAATGGGGCATTATTGCACAGGTAAGTCATTTATCTCATGACCACCCGAAGAGCTAAACAGAACAGGGGCTGTTATTTTCATTTTACAGTTGAGAAAATTGAACTTCAGAAAGGTTAAGAGGTACATACGCCTTGGAGCTGTGAATAAATTGAAGAAGAAGGTGAAGGTAAAAAGGAGAAATATTAGATTTGCTCTTTTTGAAAACGCTTCAGTGGGAGAAACGCAATCTTAATCAGCGGCAACAAATACTTGTTCAGCATAAACCTCTTGGAACCCAGCTCTGTCTTTCCTGGGATAGAAATTTTATCAAAAGAGAGAGCAGGCATCACCTCACAGCCCTTCAGACAGCAATTTTTGTGAGAGAGCCGGGCCTTCCAAATAATTTACTCCCCAAACGCTCTTAAATTCCAGGGTGGCAGGAGAAGTGATCATTAACTATTTACCATCGATATGGCTAGAATGCTATTTCTTGGTTAAACTCGTGATACAGTAAAGAGCTTCCTTCTCTGCCAGTGATGTGCACATACTGGGGTGGTTCCTGGATGATCAATACGTGTTTATTCAGGAGTAACTGTTACCCTTTCCCCAGAACCTTCACGTGTCTCTTATCTTATTCTGTCCAACTACAGCTCTTATTACCATGCTGGCTTCTTTTTGTTTTGTGTGTGGTTTTGGTTTTGGGGTTTTTTTTTTGTTTTGTTTTTTGCTTTACTAGCTATTTTTTCAGATGCTTTTATGTGGCCATCGTTCTGCCAATTTTAGAGCACCTGGAGCGACGTCTTCTTTTAAATAACAGAATCATGAACAAGGATTTAAGAGATCTCTCTGTCCACTGCCATTTAAATGGTAATACTTCTTGAAGTACATCTGGAACTGAAACGCTGGATTGCAACGAGAAAGTATTTGCAACAAGTAGTGGATTATGAGTGATTTTTTACTCTTTTTCTGAAAACCACAATTTTAATGGTTTATATTACCTTGGCAATAAATACAGAAAAGTATTGTAGAATCCTGTAATTGTGGCATCTTTGCTTTTATGACATTTTATATATACATGTATATATTATATATATACATCATGTATATATTATATATATAAAATATATATATAATGCTAAATGAATGTGATCAGGAATAAAACTAACATTTATAATTTGCCCCCAAGGAAAAAAGTGACCTATTTATCCACGCTCTGTATTATGACTACTTTCCAACTTGTTTTGATGAAAAGCAGAGATTTCTCATCTTTCTTGCTTTACTCTTCAGGACTAAACATTAGGAGGCAAGCAATGTGCATGAGACTTACCCACTCTTCCTCATCATAGTCTGAATGATGTGGTATGGAGTCCTGCCTTCTCACCGGCGGGGGTGGGTCCTGGGGACAGCTGTCCTCTGTGCTGTTCTTAGGAGACGGTGGTTTCTTAAGGACACCTCCTGGTCTGGCAGTGTAGAGGGCTAAAAGAGCACTTCTGACCAGCTGATCCTTGAAGGCATGTACAAAAAGCTCTGTCTGGAAAGAAATTGACAAGGATTAGAAACACCGTGGTAGGCATCCCAGCATAGAGCTATGAAAAGGTCAACAGCAGATTTGTTGGCACATAAGTGGTGTGCCTGGTGGAAAAAGTACAGGCAACAGAGAGAGAAAATGATTCATACCAATCAATGAAAATAGTTGAGTTCTGGGATGCCGCCAAGGCCTCGAGTCCTCCTGTTCTAAAAGTTAATGCTGAGGTTCTGTGGGCACCATAAACACCAGCTGTCTCCTCAGCCCCCTCTCTTTTAGTTCCAAATTCTGTCTTTGAAGATGAATTTCACTAGAGATAATCATTTGAACACCATCTACCTGCTGCGCTTTTCAAGTAATTCCAAATGCACCTTAAAAGAAAGTGTGATGAGACTATGTATATTCCATATTTTAAACAGAATGAAAGGGTAAAGAAAGGAAGATATATCTCAAAAATAGAGGCAGAAAACTTTTTTTTCTTCTTAGCATCGTGAGTAGTCTGCCCATGAAAATATTTGGTTTTTATTCATTACCACCCCCTAAACTGTCTCCTCCACCACGTGGTTTCGGTGATGCTTAGTGCTAATGAGGCTGCTTTGGAACTTGCCACGGGTAGATGTTTACAAGCTGGTGGTAAATACTTAGTAAATACTATAGAAATGACGGCTTCCCAACAATAAAAATCTTTACAGCAGTACTTTGCAATTTCCTGATGAAATGTCTAATAGCTTCACTCTGTACTCGACTGGAGGATGCAGTGATTGATTTTCTGTATTATACTACGTTTAACATGCACGTGGTCCAACAATCTACTCAAAGAGTAGAGAAGTAACTCAAGCATTGACTCATATTGTTAACACATTCACACTTTGCAATCTGTTAGGAAGGAGCCCTTTACTTCAAAGCATTATTTTGAATAATAGTTGACGCCATTGCCATTTAATGAGACACTTGGATGTAATGCTGACTTCACCATTGCTGTAACTCAAGGTAATCCTTGATTGGCACATTCTCGATGTGCAGTCAACAGTGCCATGTCTAACTAATGGTTACTAAATTATCCCTAAAAAACCCCTGTTGTGAGTGTCGGCAATTAAAGAAAACCAGCTAAACCCCACGCAAAACAACTGCCGAATAAGACTGTGTTATATCTACATAGTTAAGTCTTTGCAATTGGTCATGAAGTTCTAGAGCTGGAAGAGACCTCAAAGTCAGACCTCTTCATTAACCAGATAAGGAAACTAAGAAACAAGAATGGTGCCCTGTCCTAGAACAGAGTGCTTACTAGTAACACAATGGAACAGAGCCTGAGTTTTCTAACAAATTCAGTAGCTTTTCCCCTTACTCCACACCATCTACTAACCCACCATCACCTGCATGCTTCTGTCCTTCTTCTCTTCTTCCTTAATCCCAAGGTCCCCGAGTGCTTTAGATATCTATCCACTCTTATAATTAATCATGTCTACATTGCTAATGTAACTATCTTCACTGTTAAACTTTCCTGGATGTTTTTAAATATTCTTTTAATCTATTGGTCATATTGAAAGCACTCTGAAGGTAAGTAGACAAGAAATATTAAAAAAAGAATACAAGAATAAAAGGTTGAAAAATATTTTGGTAATAAATTAGGAGAACAAAAGAAAAAGGCAGCTTATACTGAAAAGGCACAAAGAGTAGTGTTAATTGATGTTCACAATGAAGTGTTAAAATGAGAATGGAAGTTACCAAAAAAATACTGATGAAAAATTTAGCTAGACAGTACTCAGACAAGGCAGTATAGTTAAAGCAAAATGGGGAAACATGTTATTTACATAATTTTCATACAGCATGGATAGATCCATCAATGTGAATTTAAATATTTAAAGATGCAAATTTACTTCCATTCAGCTTAACTAAACTATTTCTTTATTGATAGTTTCAATAAATTCTTTTGATTTATTTTTAGAGCAAAACAGCTTGCCTTCTTTGAATTCCTGCTACTACAGCTCCAGTCTCCATAACAGTCACCTAATTACTATGTAGCTGAATATCTATTCACACCCAATGAAATCTACGGTTCTTATAATTGCCATCATTTTCTTCCCATTGCATGCATGTACAGAGATTCCACTTCATTTATTCAAATCTCATTTGGGTTGATTTAACACCAAAGACATCAAAGATAATACACTATATTCTTGCAGTTCTACAACCCAGAATTTTCTTGGGGGTAGCTGAATGAACACACAAAATCTTATACAAGCACTTTGTGTCTATATTGGAAAATCGATTTGACTCTTTGGAAACTCTCTGAATCACGAAGATCCTTTGCACAGAACTGCATTTTGTTAGAAAATAGCTAAATATTCCATTGCTATAACCACATGACCTGCAAATTTTCTTGACCAGCACTACTTAGTAAATGTAGATAAATGTAGACCCTGATGTTTTACAGTCAAAATAAATTAGCTTGAAGAGATTAATGTAATCACTCAATTCCAATACATCTGCGTGCTGCTGTTCTTGCAACTGAGATATTAGGGAAGTTAAAGTCATGAGAAGGATGTGACCATGTCTGAGTTGCCCACTGACTCAAAGTATTGGAAACCTTTTTCCTTTTCTGACTCAGCTCACGTTACATTAAAGGAAAGAAAAAAGGCTGTCTAAATGTTATCCTAAGGGTAGGCAAAACGATTTATTTAAAATAGTTTAATAATACGTAAAAAAACAAAAGCATAAGCTCTGAACCTAAGGTAGATCATTTCATTTGTTTGATATTAAAAAGAGAAATGTTATCTTAAAAATGAAATGTTTTCGTGTCTTACTGACATTTTTCCAATTCATATTCTCATACAAGTATTCTTCAAAGTAACACACAGAATTATTTGCAAGTATAAAACCAGTAAAATTACTTCTCCTGGGGATGAATTTCCTAGGTTCCTAAATATTAATGGCAGAGGAATAGTTAGGAATATGTTTATTTAAAACCACCCCTTTTAACTAGAGATCTCAACAAATTAAGCAAAGTATTCTATTTAGAATCTCCTTTTTTCACTGAAAAAATTCAAAGCAATGCCTAATCCCACCTGCAATATAGAAGTAGCCAATGACATAAACAGGTTATTATTATTATTACAGTAGTCATGTATATGGCAAAAATGAATCCTGTCTATTTTTTTTTTCCGGATCCTACCACTTCCTATTGTTTTGCACCTAACTAGCTTCATTTATTTTTATCAGCTACATCGGTCCCTATCTGATACCATTTGATTTCTCTTTTATTATTGAGGTATAACTGACATACAATATTATCAGTTTTATGGGTACAGTATAAGGATTCAACATTTATATATATTGCAAAATTATCACCACAGTAAGTCTGGTTATTTTTAGTTTTTAGAGGCTTATTTATTTATTTGAGGGGGGAGGGGCAGAAGGAGAGAACCTTTCAAGAAGACTCCCCAGTGTGTGGGGAGCCCTATGCAGCTTGATCCCATGACCCATGAGGTCCACACCTGAGCTGAAACCAAGAATCAGCTGCTCAACCAACTGAGCCACCCAAGCACTCCTGGTTATTTTAAAAATTTTGATAAGCTTCAATTATTTCATAGGGCAATAGTGCTTACTCTGGAATTAGTACATTAGTATGTGTTCAACATTCCCCAAAGAAAAGAACATTGAACCTTCAGGGCAGTTACTTGACATCTGGGCAGATATACAAACTATCCACTTGACCTTGGCTAAATCACATAATCACTTTTCCCTAGTTGGCACAAAATTACAATGCCTATCTGTGAAACTCTTATGGTAGTCCATTATAAACTGTGAAGTGCACTCTTCTACTTATGCTCCATGCTCTTCTTTCTTGAATGATCTGTTCAGTTTCCTTTGTTGACTCATCATTCCAGGCTCATTTAAAATATGGTAAGTGGATCCTAAGGGACCTTAAACCACTTTCTTGAAAGCATTTTTCCCCCCTATTGGTGATGTAACGCATTTCTCCATAGCTTCAACTGTCATCTTTATGCCCCGGTCTCTAAAACCCATCTCTACCCACCTACTGAACCAGCACTGTCACCTATTTCCATCTGAAATTCTCTCAAGGTTAGAAGTCACAGCCTGATCTCAAGTGGTTTTTGTTTTGTTTTGTTTTTGTTTTTTTAAAGATTTTATTTATTTATTTGACAGAGATAGAGACAGCCAGAGAGAGAGGGAACACAAGCAGGGGGAGTGGGAGAGGAAGAAGCAGGCTCCCAGGGAGGAGCCTGATGTGGGGCTTGATCCCAGAACTCCAGGATCATGCCCTGAGCCAAAGGCAGATGCTTAATGACTGAGCCACCCAGGCGTCCCTCAAGTGTTTTTAATAGATGTGTTCTGTCCAGCTTTTCAAACTGTGTTTGAATGACTTGCCTTTTCATTTTTTAATAGTGTCTTCTGAATAGTGTCTCCTGAAAACTTCATTGAAAGTTTTTGACTTTGATGATGTCTTATTTATCATTTGTTTTCTTCTTTTGGTTCCTACTTTGTGTGTTCTAAGAAATATCTGCCTAACTCATGATGACAAAAATTTTCTCCTGTGTTTTCTTCTAGACATTTGTTTGTTTGCTTCTTTCTTTTAAGCTTGTATATTAAGATCTATGATCCATTTTGAATTAATTTTTATAGATGTGTGAGGTAAAGATAAGGAAAGGTGAATTTTTTTCTTTGCATATGGATATCCAATTGTTCCTGAGTTTTATGTTAAAAATATGTCATTTTCCCAGTGAATTTTCTTTGCACTTTTGTCTAAATTTATTTGAACATATATGTGTGGATGTATTTCTAGATTCTCTATTCTATATTCACTTGTCTATACTTACACTAATAAGTTATAAGCCACATAATACATTGGGTATTGCTTTTATTTTATTTATTTTTTCTAAGTTTTTTTTTTTGAGAGAGAGAACGTGGGGGGGAGGGGCAAAGGAAGAGGGAGAGAGAGAATCTTAAGCAGACTCCCTGCTGAGCTTGGAACCCTCATGGGGCTCAATCTCAGGACCCTGAGATCATGACCTGAATGGCAATCAAGAGTTAGACACATAACTGACTTAGCCACCCTGGTATCCCCTGGGTATTACTTTTATTTTAAAGTGTAAATATGTTAAAGTAAGTTAAAGATTGAATTTTTTAAATATCTGTCCACATACTTATCATTTCTGGCACTCCTTATTCTTTTGTGTAGATCTATTTTTCACATGTTATCACTTCCTTCTGCCTGAAGACTACTTTAAAATTTGTAGTAGTGCAAGTTTTCTATGAAATCTCTCAGTTTTTATTTGTCTAAAATGGTCTTTATTTCATCTTTATTTTAAGATATTTTCTCTTGATATGGTATTATAATTTGTGTGTGTGCGTGTGTGTGTCAGTACTTGGAAGATAACACTCTACTGTCTTCTGGCTTACATAGTGTCTAATAAGAAGCCTGTGAATAATTCTGTTACAGATCTCTTTCTTTTTCTTGGTTTTCACTTTATCTTTGTTTCTCAGCAGTTTGATGATGATAGACCTTCATTTTTTTGTAATGTTTATTCTGCTTGGAGTACACTGAGCTTGTTGGATCTATAGTTTCACTGTTTCATTGAATTTTGAAGAATTTTCATCATCATTTCAGCAAATACTTGTCTGTTTTCCTCTCGGCTTCCTTCAGGACTGCAGTTACATGCATATTAGACTTTCTGGTATTGTTCTGTAAGTCATTCTTTTTCTGTTTATGATTTTATATCTTTTTCTCTCTGTACTTCATTTAAATGGTTTCTAATACTATGTTTGCAAGTTCACTATTTATTCTTCTCAAGTGACCAATCTGCTAAGTCCACCTAGTACATATTTTTATTTCAGAAATTATATTTCACAATTCTCTCATTTCTATGTTATTCTTTTCCAGATTTCCATTTTTCCCTCATCCTGTTTATGCATTTCTCTGCTTCCCTAAATATATGGAGCATATTTATAATTGTTGTTGTAAGATCCTTATCTGCTAATTTCATCATCTCTGTCTTTTCTGGGTCTGTTTCTGTTGCTTGATCTTTCTTCTGGTTATGGGTCATATTTTCCTGTTTCATTTTTGCTTGGTATATGCTTATTTCACCAATTAACTACTTACCGTTTAAAGGGCAGTATAAAAAGAAGAAATAGAAATACTATCACAAACTTTCACCTTCATTTATATTTTTATATACATTTATATATATTTTCGCCAAGTATAAATAAAACAAACAAAAGAACCTCTACTAAGTTCTTCTGTTTAGTTTGGAACTGAGATAGACCTAGGAATGGTTGAAGTAAATAAAAGTAAGAATTCCTTCTCAGTACCTAAGTGATCAACGTAATCAATGTATTATGTGTATCTTCAACTTCCTAGTATCCTGGCTTCCTGGCATTGTCATTGAAAAAAAACCCAGAAGAGTTCTTAAGAAAACCCTGAGTTAAATGTTAGAATAAAATGCTTTGTTTTCTTTTTTTGAAACACAACAGGATGCTTCAGTATATTATGTTAAGGTTAAAGGATACTAGGAATTAGAAATTGTGAGATTTTGTCAAATATACTGTGAGCACAGCCTCTAATATTTGTAACAAAATCCTTATGTTACTGTTACCATTTAACAATTGTCATAATGTGACACACCCCATTCTTTTAAATTTTAGGTTGTAAAAGTTAAGGGCCATGGTATGGAGTAGTTGTCATATAGCATCCAGTGCAATACCGCACACAAGTCAGTGCTCGATATTGCTTTCTGATGAGCAAGAATAATAATGATTTTCTAAACAAGATTTATCGACCTCTGTGAAACAGAGAATGTGATGGGCATTAAAGCTAATGTCACACATATATCTAAGCTATGAGAGATAGATGCCCATACACTGTCTATACTTAGGTCCTTATTTTTTCAGTTTGAATTTTATCACATTACTTTTTTCTCCCTTTTTTTTTTCATAATATTGCATACTTTAGTCTAGTGGAAAGGAAAATATATTTTTATCCCACTCTATTATTAACCTTTCAGATCTTATGTTAAAAATTTGGCCTATCCTTTTGTCTTCTTTATTCAAGTTATTCATATAAATTCAGAGTATCTTTTGTTATGAACCTATAAGATTAAATAATTTCTTTATTATTTTCATGAATTAATATGCAACAAACAAACCCAGTCATTCATCAGAAGGTACACTAATAATTAAAAATTAGAACAACTTAATTGAGTTTGTGCACATTAGGACATGAAAAAAATTAAAAATTTTTTTATTTTACAGAATTTCAGTTTTGTCCTCTCCACTCCCACCCCCACATCCCTACTTGTTTCCTTCATTGCATATACAAGTGTCCCTCACGGAACTCATGGAACATTTGACCATATTGTACAGTGGCTAAGCTCACAGCATCTGGAGCTAGATTCACAAGGTGTGTGATTTTGGGTGCATCATATATATTTCTGTACCTCAGTTTCCCCTACTGTATAAAATAAGGATATTAACAGTAACTGCTTCATAGGATTAAAAAGATTAAATGTTGAAAATAATAGTGCCCGCTTCATAGACTTGTGGAAAGTTATAATAATACATCACTCACAGTTATTAAATTCCAATAAATGCTACCTATTATTGTCATCATCATTAGCAACATAAATAACCATTACCATCAAGAACCTTGAATCTCTTGGGAAGAAAAGAAACAGACCTGTGTCTTACTCCATTTAGAGCACCTAGTGTCAGAAACCACACCTAATAATTAGTATGAACTCAGTAAATATTTTTTACTTTTCATAAATTGAGTTTGTTTTGTTTCCACCGATAGATGTTTAGAGAGAAGGACTTTTGCTGGGGAACCTTAGTCTTATGGCTTGGTTGTCAGTAACAATAGAGATGACATGAATTGACTTTGGATCTATAAATACTGCTGCTCTGAGATTCTCTGAATATGCAATTGTCTCTGCTGTCCTTTGCTTTCCACCCCCCGACTCTGAGTACATATTGATCTGATAATGTGTTCATTGAGATCATCTCCAGATGCAACATGTTACCTAAGAGGAGAGATGCCATCTCATTACAAAATATCCCCAGCCTAGTACAGAGAGCTCTCCCATATTTGGGAGTTTCCTTGGTAAGTATGAACACAGATAATCCCTATTATGTATTGAATATGCTATATGAATGAGCTCCAAAGAAAACAACCAAAGTACTTATTTTCTAAACATACTGGTTCAGACTCAATAAAAGAAACAAGAGGGCTATCAACAAACAGAGGATTTTTATGCTCTAACCCACAGTGTGCAAGACCCTGATCTTAAAGACAAAATGTCTTAGAGGTGTCTCACTGGCTCAGTCAGTAGAGCATGCAACTCTTGATCTTATTAAGTCTGAGCCCCACATTGAGTATAGAAGTTACTTAGAAATAAAATCTTAAAACAACAACAACAAAAATCCAAAATATTTTAAGGTACATCTTTCTAATATTAAATTATAATAAAATTTAAGATGCCACTAAGGATATTTGTCTTTTATGCTAAGTTCATGGATCATATGTTATTTTGAAACCATAACTATTAGCCGTCTTCATAGATTATGTAAAACTGTTAACTTAGATAATTCTTTGAAATTCCAGGCACGAATTCTTAAAATAATGCATGGCTTGCAAACTTAACTTAAAAGAGATCCCCCTGATTTCAAGGGCTGACAGATTTATTAGTAGATGAAGCTTAGTCTACTTAGTAGAAAAACATAGCGGAAAAAGTTGGAGCAATGCTGAATTAAAGGAGAAACTACACATACCCTGTTCCATCCCCCACCCCAATCACTGCAGCAAGTTGTAAATGATGTATGAAATGACAAACCCCTGCCCAATGCACAGGAAGAATATAAATACTGCTCCGTAATCACTGCAGTGATGTGCTATGTGCTAAGATTTTCTGCTTAGGTGAACCCAGAAAAACCTCACATCATCTACAAATCCAAAAAAGAAATCAACCAAATCCAAAAAAGAAATCAACCAAAATGAAATTATATTATTTTACTATATGCAAAACTCTCCTCTTTTTTCCTCTTTTTTTCTAGCTGGAACACATTTGTTGACTATTTGAATACTGAAGTGTTGCTGAGGAGTATGTCTAACAACAGATGTTTAAATTTTTTTAAAAAGGAAATGTCAAAACACATATTACACAGAGGATACCAGAAAGATTTTCCATTCCAGAGTCAACCAGACCCGGGTCTGAACCTTGGTTTTGTTTGAATCCTAGGTTCGACTCTAGCTGCGTGATTTCGTCCATCTTTTTTTAACTTCTCTGAGCTTCAACCATTTTCCTTTGTGAGATGGGAGACCCACACTTTGAAAATTAAATTTGAAGATTAAATGAAATAATGTAAATCATAAAGCACAATAGTTGGCAAAGCAGGGTATCTGTAAAATGTGGGTCAACTTTTTCTTTCCTTTTCATGATGGAAGTACCTGTTATGTCATGGAAAGAATGCTGCATTTTGAACTGGAAGACTTAGGTTGTCATTTTTCACTTTTTAATTTATGAGACAATTCAGTTGACCTTTTTGAATAGATATTAGCTAATTTTTAATGAAAATAGATATTATTTTTCTGTAAGAAAAATAAATGATAATGTATACATTAAAATGCCCAGTGCCAGGTATTAATATTATTAATTAACATATATGAATAAAAATATACACATATAGAATACCCAAGTTTCTATGAATCTGTTCTTTAAGGACATGACAAACTACAGTTATTTTATTCTAAAATGATACCACGAGAATTTTTTTTTTGCTCAGTTTCTTCAAGGTCATATTTATTGGAACTATCCCATAATAAATTGCAAGATGTCCTCAGAACACAAAGGTTAAGGATAACTGTATTGGAATTGGAGTCCAGGACACTTGGTTTTATATTTAAAATCAAGCTATAACTTGTCTTTTCTATCTTGCTTCTCTCTGAATCTTTCAGCTGCCTTAATTAGATATGGAAGCGGATGCTGAGTATTTACCCCATGCTAGACTACCTTTCCTCTTTGCATATACAGGCGCAAGTCACCTTTGAAAAAATTAAGGTTTAGGTCCCACTACATTTCAAACAATAGCTAACATTTTTGAAATTTTTTAAAACCTTCTCCCAGGAGATAATGTTGTAGAAAGCAAACTGAGGTAGAGGAATTACCTCAAGCTACTGATAAGAATCCACATCAAAGTTGTGCTCTCAGATGAAGTGACATTCCTATTCAAATGCACGGCTTCATATGCATAAAAATTAGCTGATCACCAGAGGAAAATAAATTTTCAAAATCTAATTTAACTCATTTAATAAGTCCATGAACTAAAGAGAATGAAAGATGTAAAGAAACAGAGAAAATATACCTCAACCAATAATAGGTTTCATTTCCGACTTAAAAAAAAAAACTTAATGCTTAGTAAGATTTGGAAAGAGAATGAGGCCTATTCATTTTGATCCTGTGGCAATACTTTGAAGCTTACTTTTTAACCTACTCTATTTTACATTTCCAGATGCTATGAAAGGCAATGTATGCAGAAAGCAACACCAACGGGGATTTGGGTATTTCATTTTCCCCACTGTAGTGGTGATTTGGATCTTACTTTTTCTGAAAGCATCTTTAAAGAATTCTTCAAGCTGTCTGGAGAACGCTGGCTTGCAGAATTAAGCAGGAGGTCTGCATGGGTTGCTATCAGAGGCTGTAGATGATTGATGTTGCTGAGAACTTCTTTTGCTTTGGCTGTGTTTTCAGGTGAATAGTAAATAAACTGGTATCCAGTACTGGAACAACAAAGATAAAGGCAAGTTACACAAAAAAGCAGAAAGAATTTGCAGCCCTTAGTACCAGATGGCAAATGAGAAACAGAACTCCAAATAGCATGACTTCCTTTTGAACAGATAAGAACTATTCTAAGAGGTTTTTATGATGTCCTAAGAGTTTTTTAAGTAAAATGACCAAGATATTTTTTTAAGACCAAGATATTTTTTAAAGATTTTAAATGTGAAATAAATCGAGTTTTGCTAAACCACTAGGAAGATTCTTTATAATTACATGTCAGGTATTAGTATTCAAAACAAATTATTGTTAATTACTAATAAACTTGAAGTCACATTAGTACAGAGTGAAAAGTGTAAGCATTTATATTCAGGCTAATCTGAATATAAATTCTGGCCCTGCCACCTACTAGCTGGGTGACCTTAGGCATGCTTCAGTTTCCTCCACAGGAAATTAGGAATAAATATACAAGAATTCTAAGAGGTGGGTAAAATGGGTCATAATTCATGAAATGCCTACAATAGTGCCTAACACAGAGCAAGGATTCAATAAGTACCACCTACATTTTCCCCCATGATAGGTAGGGCAGAGTGAGTAAATTTTAATAGCTGAGAAATAGGGAGAAAATATATTAACGCCAAGTGGGCATAGGGAGAATTTTATTGGATAGAACAAGAATATTTATAGCATATCATAATTTAAAAAAAGAATATTTGTAGCATAAAAATTTCATTATGCTATCTTATCATTACCCATTTTGTTCCTAGTGGTTTCTCATTTCACTTGTAAAAAAATCTAAAATTGATTACTAATTGAAGAATTACTGACTTTTATAATCATCATCTAAGAATCGGTCAAGCATACTATGGGGGTAAGGATTCCATGGAATGAAGGAATCATTGGATTAGGGAAGACAAAGGAAGCATTTCAGCAGGGAAAGGAATAAACCAGCAAAATACCTGCCAAAGTGAAAGAAGAGGCAAGTTCACATGGTTGGTGCAGCACTTGCTTACCTCCCTTTGCATCCAACCCTCAAAGCATTTTTCATGTATCATGCACTCTGTGTTGAGTATTTTCTCTACACTTACCAGTTAAATTATTAAAATTCCCATAATTCCATTTCCTATTTAGAAATATTAGAACCCAATAAGAAAAATTAACATCTAGGGAGCACTCTCCCTCCCCTTCCATTTACACTAATGACTTTTAGGGAAACATATCAGTTTCTTCAGAAGACAACACTCTTTTTTTGTAAACATATAATGAATATTCCTATTATTTTATTTATATTTATTGCAATGATTTAAAAGAAAAGCCGCTGGTTGCTTGGACTATTCAGAAGGGAGGACAAGAAGCCGATGAGGGATGCAGGTTTGTGACGGCTAAGACACGCGTTGCTAGTGTGTGACACTTAGGAGAATTTGCTCTTAATTCTGTACTTACAGACTTTTACATTTCAGAAGTGGGAGCCTAAAAATGAAACATACCTTAACTACTTATTATACATATTTCAATGCAAATTAAAGCAAATGAACAAAGAACAATGGCGAGGAGGAGAAAGAAAACAATTGTCCCTGCCAATTATCTATAACTTTTTCTGGTTCATCTGATCTCACGCGGGAGTATGCTAAGGCCTCTAACAAAAATTGCCACCTGTGATGTCCCCCTTACTCATCTGTACTCAGACCCGATACAGAGTTCAATCCACCACAGTGGATTAGGAAATCAAACAACTCCGTGTTATTTTGGCAAAGAAAGTGGTTACCTAAAGATATTGGTGGGTCCTGGGGGTGGGGATGATGTTTGGTACCCAGCACCTCTGACAGCAGAGAGAGACTGAACTACAGACCCGGCAGAGAAAGCAACGTGCAGTAGCTTCTTGGCGGTCCCTCTCCACTGCTCCGCTCTTCTGTCATAATTTGCTTTCTGCTGTCAACTTCTGCGTACTGACAGGCCTCCCACGGCGTAGCTCTTGGAAAGCAGAGCTCTGGAGGCCATGTGTGGTCTTCCATCTTTCTCTCCCCATAAATGTCCTCTTTGAGGATGTCATGCCTGCCTTCTCATAACTCAATCTCATGCATTCGTTTGACTCTTGTCACCACTGCCTTCCTTCTTTACTCATCTTATGCTTCCCTGGCAGTTCATAATTACTTTATTCCTGAACGTTACTTATTTTCATCATTATTATTTTTTTAAAGATTTTATTTATTTATTTATTTGAGAGAGAGAGAGTGTCAAGCCAGGAGAGCTGGGGGAGGGGGGCAAAGGCGGGGGAGAGAGAGGAGGAAAGAATTCCAAGCAGACTGCGCTGGGCACGGAGCCCCACGTGGGTCTTGATCCCCCCCATCCCAGGACCCTGAGACCATGACCTGAGCAGAAGCCGAGAGTCGGACGTTCAACAGTCTGAGCCATCCAGGCATCCCTAGTTTCATTATTTTTTTCCTACATATTTCTTACTCTGCAAATTCCTTTAGACTCTCCTCTCCATTTGAGTCTACTACATACATTTTCAAGATTTATTTCTTACATGTTCTTTCCGTAGTACCAGTTCAGTGGTCCTCAAATTTTAGCAGGCATAAGATTCACTTGGGGATGAGGAGAGGGCCTGGGTGTTTGTTTTAAAAAATGCAGATTCCCTGGCAACCCTGGCAGATTCTGCTTCAGTGGGTTGTAGCATCTGCAACAAGGGCCTCAGGAAACCCAGCTGACGCAGAGGCGCAGCTGAGCTCTCTTAGAGGCACCCGCTGCCCTTGTTCTGGCCGTGAATCCCCTCTGAACCCTTGAGCTGGCTACGAGATGACTCTGATAAAGGTCCTTTTTCTTATTCTAAGTTTCAAGTTCCTTGTTCCTAAATTATTCTCATTCTATGACACGCTTTACAAGGCTTGCTTTGCATCCGTCTTTATACCTCACACAGGTTGTTTTCCTTCCCTTCTCATTACCAGTGCTGCCTCCCCTCCCTACTTTTATCATCCTTTCCTCCTTTCCCTCCCAGCATACTCCCTTTTCTCTTCGCCTCCTTCCCCAAACTCCACTGTGGGACAGTCCCATAATGCCCGCCCCCTGCTCCTGAGTCAGTCTCCACCGGAGCAAAGTTACATAGCAGGCACTGGTTCTCCCCATTAGGCCATTTAACGACGAGCATCTTACCTAGTGAGGTAGAAAGATTCATTTTCTACAATAAAAGCCAATGCTGATGTCCAGGATGAAATAGTATGGTATGGAAAAAAAAAATATCGCCACCCACAAAATAATTTTAAGTGTACATAAATTTCCTTTACCTATTCAGTGCCTTACTCTTTAAACATGTCATATATTTTAACAGTTATAGCTTTTTAAATGGAAAGTTATGAGTATAATTTAATTATTGAGATAAAAAGAATACAGCTAAACTCTATTTTATAGTGGTCTGAAATTTAAACTGAATCCAAACACTTGAATTAACTATCAATCAGACAAAACCAGAAGAAAGACAAAGTATTTGCTTGGACAGAAAATATTTTGTAAGATGTACATAATACAGCAAATCATGGACAATGAAAATTGAAATTAATTTCATAATATTTTTCTATGGATGAAACAGTGCATTAAAGTGTATATATGTATATCTGTATATATACACACTTAAATATATATCTATTTAATTATATATCAGTTTAATCAGAAAACACGCACAACACACACACCCATAACTCATAGGGGCATGTGCATGTTGTTCCCAGAAGAGTCATATTCTGAAGTTGTAAAGAAAAATAAAGCATATAGTGAAATAACATTCATATTCACAAAGTCCAATTGCTAACCGAAATACAACTAAAACAATGACTGTATGTTCTCGTGTGCTTCTTCTGCCTCAATTGCTTTTTGCTGGTTCCCCTTATCTCCCCATCCTCTAGTGCTGCACCCTTCCAAAGCTCACTCCTTGGGGCACTTCCTTTTTTTTGTCTCCATGCCCTTCCTAAGTAATTTCATTTAATCTTTTGGTTTAATAGTTGTGATGATTCCCAAATTCACATCTCTAGCCTAGACCTTTTCCCTGAACTCTAATTAAAACCAAAAGCTGTCCTCTTCACAGCTCCAATTTCTTATGTCCCAAACTGAGCTCCCCATCTGCCCCTCATCCTCAACAACCAGCTCCTTCTATACACTTTCTCTCATCTCAGTTCATGGCAAATCCGTTTGATGCGGTGTATGTCCCTTCTCTTCCTCTTTTACCTTTGTCCACTTTTTTCCCCAGAAAATTCTGCCTTTTCCTTCAAAACATTAACAGATTTCAACCTTTTATTTCCACACTCACTGCAACAACCCTGTTCCAAGGCACCATCATCTTCTACCCTACAAACTGGTCTTCCCATCTCTGTCCTTACTCTAAGGCATTGAAATCCTTGACCTACACTTGGGGTTGAAGGAGGCAGGGGGCAGGCAAGGAAAGAGAAAGAAAGCAATTCTTCCTTAGCTCTCCGCTCACACCCAGATCCTGGGACTTGCTCTGCCACTTCTCTGCACCCTTCCTCCCCCATGCCACCGCAACCTCTACCCCTGAACTGATTCGCCCAACCAAGCCATTATTTTGGTAAGTAGAGTCATGGAAGAATATAGATTAGAAATGAAGAAGAGGCCAGGAGGGGAAAGGGAAGGAAAATATCCGGGAGGAGGCACAGGCAGGAGAGGATTAGGGTTCAGGAACATAGAAAAAAATGATAAAAAATTACGTGCTTCTGCTCCTGTGGCAGAACTAAATCTCCAGAGAAAAACCTAAGGACTATTTCCACTTATTTTTTCCCAACTCAAGCACTACTTGTAAAAAAACGATATCTTGAATCCAGAGGGAGGGATAGACATTCTCTCTGTTCTAACGGAGAAGAAAACTATGTGGATAATAAATGAAAATTTACACCTTAGTGCACTTGAATATACCCTTTTGGCTTCACAGGGTTTAACAATGTGCTTCATGAAATTGTAGAAGGTAAAGACATACCTCTCTGCTTTCCCCCCATGCATCCTTTCTATTTTTTGCTAGAAGTATGGCTTAGAGAAAAGAACTAAGGGGAAAATGGTATTTGTTTTTGTTTACCTCGTATGGATTTCACTTACATAATTAAATTAGTTATATGATTGAAGCTTAAATTAATGTTTATCTTTGAATCAACTCTTTTTTTAAAATACTGGTTTCATAGAAATTTTAGAATCAATGTTTTGAATAATACACTTGATTCTGCCATTTATTAGCATTGTGACAGGTGATGCTAATTAAGAGGGGAAAACTCCTAAAATTCATTTCAGCTCAACTTACCCTAAAAGGAAATCTGCCAAGCGTCTCTGATCACAGTGGCTTCTACTATCCCATTTTTCAGTTTGCAAGTTCTTATCTGCAATTTCTTAACCATTAAGACCTCTTTTCTATATACAATCTTTCATTAGCCCTATTCTTGCCCTGTTAAAAAATTTTCAGGCACTCTTCTATGACCTTTAAATAAACAAAGTCCAATGTGATTTCACTTCCTTCCATGGCCTATTTCCATTTATTCCTCAATTCTCTTGTGCTGAGTCCTTTGCTAACTTCCAAGGGTCTGGTCACTTCTATTTCTGCCTAGTATGGCTTCCGGTATTTTCATGCTCACTCCTCTGCAAAAGTGTGATGGAATAATACCCAAATCATGTCCCCTGATTCCCTCTCATCTCAAAAACTTTTCAACTCCATCCTGGACCTTATCCGTTCACATGCCTAATATAGAGTAAGATTAAGTACGAGAATAGAAACCATTCCCAATTATACTGTCAAAGTAAAAGTTCCCTTGAGTGTAAATGATCATGAGGGGCCTTTTTGGGGTGATGAAAATGTCCTAAACATTGGAATGTGATGATGATTGCATAACTCTGTAAATTTACTAAAAATCACTGAATCATACACTTAAAATAGGTCAGTCCCAGGGTATGCAAATTATAGTACATAAGCAGAGAGTTGAATGGTGATTGCCAGGGAGACAGGGAGGGGAAAATAGGGAGATGTTAGTCAAAGGGTACAAAGTTTCAGTTATACAAGATGTATAAGTTCTGGAGATCTAAAGTACAGCACCATGACTATAGTTAACAACACCATATTGTATATTTGAAATTTGCCAAGAGGACAGATCTTAAGTGTTCTCACCACACGCACACACACACAAAAAGACGACAAAGATGAAGATGAAGACAAAGATGAAGATAAAGAAGAAGATAAGAAAATAATAACCATGTGAGATGATGGGTAGATTAAGTAATTTGATTGCGGTGATAATTTCACAAATAAAACATATAACATAACAATTTTATATTACATATATATGTGTATATATATATATATATATATGTTATATATGTATTATTTTTATTTGTCAACTATACCTTAACAAAGCTGGGCAAAATAAGCAAATGTTTCCAGAATATGATATTATAGCGTTGGTGATTATGAGTCTAGGATAAGAATACAGGAAAGCAGAAAGTATATTTAAGAGCCATTTCATATTTTCCCTGTTAAACCTAAAGATATTTTCATGGGGGGGTTTCTAATGAAGCAAATTTATTCTGTGGAATTTACACTAATAATCCAAATCTCTTTCTCTCATTTTAATAGCCAATAATCACAGAGTCTATAAAACAGGACTAGTATTATGCTAAATGCTTTGTAGAGATTATTTTATTTAATCTTGACAAAACTTTGAGGAACAAATATTATTCCATCATACAGACATGGAAGTTGAAGCTAGGGTATGAGTAACTTCTCCTGGATCAAACAACTAGTATGGATGGTAAAACCAAAGTTTATCCCCAGGTCTTTATTATCTCACAGTTTGAACTCTTTTTTCTTTTTTTTAAAGATTTTATTTATTTATTTGACAGAGATAGAGACAGCCAACGAGAGAGGGAACACAAGCAGGGGGAGTGGGAGAGGAAGAAGCAGGCTCATAGCGGAGGAGCCCGATGTGGGGCTCGATCCCATAACGCCGGGATCACGCCCTGAGCCGAAGGCAGACGCTTAACCGCTGTGCCACCCAGGCGCCCCACAGTTTGAACTCTTAATTATGTTTTACTACCTCATGAACACGATTTGGCCTACTTTAAATTTGGAAAAATTATAATACAATAACTAACACAGGAAACATCTTTTATTTAGTAACATAATGGTAGGTACAGCCTATAAATACTAAAAGAAAATATCGTTGAAGACATTCTCATCTTCTAATTAAAACAAAGCTCATTAGAGAAGATGTATGATTCTATTTTATAACACAGATTAGACTAAAGAATCTGAAAATCCTCTCACAGTAAATTGCTTTCAACAAATATTTAATGACTGCTACTGGGTGAATGCATTGAGGAAAGCGAAAGGCCAGAGGGACCCAGCAAGATAACTGGTGGATGAGTACGATGATGCCTGTCGTCTAAATGCCACGAGCCAGGGCTGGTAGCAGAGAGAAAGAAACAGGGAATAAATAACTTTTTTTTTTAAACCTCAGTCTTCTCACAAGACCTTGCAAATTTAAATATCCTTTGAGTAGCCATAGTTTCAGAGCTTCTTACTAATCACTTAGTACTATGGCTCTTACATTCTTGAGAGGTCAGACATTCATTTACAAGCAATGCCACATGGCACTGTGACAAAGGATGTCACATGGCATTTAACTTTCTTTTTTTTTAAAAAAAAGATTTTATTTATTTATTCGACAGAGATAGAGACAGCCAGCGAGAGAGGAAACACAAGCAGGGGGAGTGGGAGAGGAAGAAGCAGGCTCACAGCGGAGGAGCCTGACGTGGGGCTTGATCCCATAACGCCAGGATCACGCCCTGAGCCGAAGGCAGATGCTTAACCGCTGTGCCACCCAGGCGCCCTGGCATCTAACTTTCTATATATTTTGTAGTTGGAGATTTTTTTTCATGTCACCTAGCTCTCCATATTTGCTGGAAAGAGAAGTAGAAAAAGGGTTTTACAAAGACATTTCTCTTATTGTAACAGCTAATAAAAAGGAATAGAGGACTCCTGGGTGGCTCAGTCGTTTAAGCGTCTGCCTTCGGGTCAGTCATGATCCCAGAGTCCTGGAATCGAGCCCTGCATTGGGCTCCCTGCTCAGCAGGGAGTCTGCTTCTCCTTCTACCCAACTCCCATCCCCCGCTTGTGATCTCTCTCTTGAGCTATCTCTCTCTCTCAAATAAATAAATATAATCTTTAAAAAAAAAGGAAGAGAGATAGTAAACAAAAGCATCCTAAAAGAAAGCCCCGCCTGCATCTATCTGCACCACTCTACATAAACTTACTATCCTTTCCAAAACATTCACCCATGTTTAGATTGACATCTGTGTATATGTAATTTCATGTTTCCTTGCCGGTACATTTATTATATACATCTCTACATACCTCACAATCCACACACTAATTGAAATGACTACATAGTGCTCCACTCTAGTGATGCAGAGTGCTTATTCAATCATTCAAGATGTTTCTAGTATTTTACTACTATGAATAGAATCTATGAGCATCTTTGAAAAGTTTACTTTTTTCTTTTATTACTTTGATTCCTAAATAAGTGGTTTTCCTGAGGTGTATTGGGAGGGCTATACAGAGAGAACCAATGTCTAAAAATGTTTTTACTGACTACTATACAGAACAGTTTTAGGCAGATTGAAATAGTGTTACCCACCACATCGATTCATGTATTTATTGTAATTGTACAGGTGAAGTAATTTCCTCTTAAAATTATATTCTAATTAAAGCCCAGAAAGAGTTGAATGGACCAACTTGTTTTGTTTTCTTTTTTCCCCTTAAATTTCCATCCGGTGGGCAGCAAAATCAATTCTGGAAAGGTCATCTATACCTTACATTATTAGTTAGAATTAACATTGTTCATTTATTAGGAGACTACGTTTTGTGTTAAATATCTACTGATTGTACGAGGGTGAATAAGTATGGAAGAAGAACCTGAGAGTGGGGACAGAAGTCTAATTTTCTAGCTCTGGTTCTGTCATTATCTGTATGGGTGTTTTAATTGTTGGATCTCAGTATTCTCATCAATAAAGTAAATAGGGGAATTTGTGATCTCTGAGATTCCTGTTGGTTCTGACATTTAAAAGATTATTTAATTGGGAAAAAAAGCACAGACTCAACAAAATTATTTTCTTGTTTCCCAAAACTTATTTTCATATTGAATATATACAACTGACTTTATTAACTAAGCAATGGAAACCAATGGCTTATTTCCTGTATTCTCTTTCCCAGCAACCTGTGCATTTACCCAGTTGTATAAACCAGAGTACTAAGAGTCCCTCAACCCTGCCTAATCTTCCTCAATATTCATCCAGTTTGATTGAAATTCTCTAAAAGTTTTCTTAAAATCTCTAACTCCATAGTCACCCATTTCCTCTCCCCTTTAGTATTATAATAGCCTAATTGTTTGCTCTTCTTCATTCTTTTCACTGTGGTTCAAAATACAATCTGATCCTGTTTAATCCTCAGACAAAAACCTGTCAGTGAGTCCCCAGAGTCTACAGGATGAGATTTGGCTCCTGTCCTGCCCACTCTTACATCCTTTCTCTCTCTTCTCTCTCCCCTCCCCTCATCTTCCCACTTCTCCCTTCCCTTCTCCTTTCCCCTCTCCCCTCCCCCCTTATTCTTCTCTCTCTCCCTCATTCCCAGATTCTTTATGCTCTTAGAATTTTTGAGCCAAGGACAGTGAATGGCATCGCCATACACATGTATGGCTGCACAGAAACTTGGAGTCTTTTCTGAAATCTCTGGATTTTTACCTGCCACTCCGAACAAACACACAAAATCCAAACAATTGCTAAGCCCTCCCAAATACCTCTGTAACCAATCTCCTTTTCTGTATCTGTGCTGACACCACCCTAGGCTAAGCCATCTTTCTCCTCTGACAGAATCACTGCAATAACTACTTTTAACACAGACCTAATGACAGTGGAGAAGACACTGAATTGTTCAGAAAAAGTTCCATCTAACAAAGATTTTGTGATAACAGTATTTTTCTCATGTTACACAAGCCAGTTGTGTGATTCTTCCATGACAAAGATCCCACACATACCTTTTTCTTTTCTTTCCCCTTCTTTTCTTTTCTTGTTAGTGCTTTTACTACTATAAAGCTCTGGAAAATATGGTATCTTTTATTTTCTGGGAATTTACTCATTGATGACTTTCTTTTTTGTTGTTTGCTGCCTTTGAGACCAATGGATATTAAATATCTAAGCTAATAGAGAGCTTTAAAAATGGGCTGAAAATTGCTCAGTGTTTAACCTGAATATAAGAGTTCTTCTTTGGATTAAATGCATACTAGTTGAGATGACATAACAGCGTCATGATTTAAATTCATTTTTTCAGTTTACAATGAACGAGAAATGCAACTCCTGATTTACAAAAAGTAGGTCCTCAAACCATATTATCTTTTCATGTTTACTTTTTTTTAGTAAGAAAGGCTTCTTTATGTAATTTGCTTATTAGATTTCACATTTTATCTTTTAAGTCCTAATCTTCCTGTTGGTTACTTTTTTTCCCCAGATAAAACCAGAAGTCGTTATTTTAATAGCTAAGAAATTAAAACATTTAATTGTAAAAGTCAAATTATCCAAATTATCTTCCTGAAAAACAGTGATGATATACTTTATAATCTTTCCTTAAAATCTCAAGATTTTAACCACTCTTTCTAATAATCTAATGATTTCAAAAGGAATCAGCCGCATCAACAGTGCAAACAAGGAAATGGAAGGATGAGAAGTTCAGTGGCTTTCTGAAATCCCCAAATTAGGACTGACGACGTGTTTTACCATTTCAGACACTTTTCTCTTCGCCAAATATATTATCACTAGAAATTCTAGGTCGTTTAAGAAACTTATTTTCATTTACAATTAAAGTCATTTCTTTAAGGGAAAGCTTTAATTTTTAAAAATTTCGAACTGTCACGCTACATACAGTGCTTCTTGCCTACGCTTTAGATCACACTTGGCTTCGCAAGCTTTTGGGTAGATGATCGGAAAAATGTCACCAAGGGAAATGTTAAAGTCACTATTGCATTACTGTTACTGAATCAGATTTTGGGCTAGGCTATTCGTACAAAATTTATCATCTATCCCCTTTCAGAACACACTAAAGTATATTTTCCCTTCCTAGTGAGGTACAAGCAAACAGTAACATTCTAATACCTGAAAAAAAATGGCTGTTTTTAAGCTTATGAGATATTTTCTACAAACACTCCTCTATTTCTGTTTTCCCAACTCCACAAATATTCCCTACGTTTCTGTTACCTGATACAGTCACACTGATCTTTTCAGACAGAGAAGAGACAGTCCTGTGACAGGCAATCCTTTGACTTCTTTTATTCACTCCCTCCATGAACACTTGCAAGTTAGCACCTGAGGATACTGTGGTCAACCAGATGTACTCAGTCCATGTCCTTATGGCACATATAGTCCAGAGGGGAATCAGGGATGACTGTACACAGAAGGCTTAAAGCAGCAGTCTAGCCAACGGGTCAAAGGCGGCTTGCAGGAAGCCCTGAAACTGGGGAAATTTAGTCTGGTTCATATGAAGGGTAGGGTGAGAGATGAAAATGGAAAAGAAAGTGGGACCAGATAACACATGAACATATTATGCACCTTGAACTTTGTACTCCAGGCAAGAGGCAGCTAAGAAATGTTCAACATTATGAAATCACAAGATTTGTGATTTTGCCTTTTGGAAATATTACTCAAACCAAAGTGAGAAAAACAGGTTGGATGAGAGCCAGTCTAGAAAGAGAGAGGAATTAGGAGATTTGGCAGTAGAATATTTAAAAGATGGTGATTCCATGGGTTAGAATTGTCCTAACTCATAGTTTATTATTGAAATGAATAACTTCCTGAAAAATAAGAAGGTAGAACTGATTTTATTTTGTTTTTTATTTTTTTGGAAGTGGAAGCAAGGGAAGAAAAGTAGTTAACGATTTCCAGTTTCTAAATTGAACATCTGGGTGAATGGTGGTGACTTTTATTAAGAAAAGAGATTCTCAAGAGAAGTTTGAGGGAAAGAGATTGAGAGATGATTGAATATGTTGACATTGAAGCGGTTGGATGATATCATTAATGTAGAGCTGTCTGCTAGAAGGTTGTAAATGCATGTCTGGACCTCATGAGCCATATCTGGGCTTCACACAGAGATGGTGTCAGAAGCCCGGAGCTTGAGAATATGTGCGCAATTAGGCATTTTATGTACATTGATACAACTTTTTTGGAGGGAAACATGGCAGCATCTCTAAAATTTAACCCCCTCAACTAAGAAATTCCACTTTTAGGAGTTTATCAAAAAAGAAATGCTCACAGTTTTTAGGGACATAAAAATAAGGGTGTATCCTGTGAACACAGGTAGTTATAACAAAAAATTAGAAATAATCTAAATGGCCATCCATATTGTATTGGTTCGATAATTATGCTACATTCAATCAATAAAATGCTGCCTTAATTTTAGAAAAAATGAAATCTACATGAATTGAAATGAGGCATTACCAAAACATTTTTCTGAGTGAAAATATCCTTGTTTATGTATTTTACATAAATAATAGCTAATATCTTTTAGGCCCTCGTTATGTGCCAGTCACCCTTACAAAAAGTTTTGTGTATATGAAGTCATCAAATCTTCAAAACAACCCTATGAGGTAAGCAGTATTTCCACACCACAAATGAGGAAACTAAGTTATAGAGAGGTGAGGCAATTTGACTAATGTAACAAAGCTACTAAGTGCCCAAGCCATGATTCCATCCATGTAGGGAGTGGAGTCTATGAATTGTCTGAAATGAAAGTTTCTGCCTTCACCCAGAATGAAGCCAGAAAAAAATAAACTTAGTTATGGAAAATTCAAGAACATCACATTCCAATGAACCTGAGTTTGTGGACTGAGTCATAGCCATTGAAAATTCAAATGGTTGGAAGCCTAGAAGAAATTATACATGGAAATACATTTAGCTGTTCTAATTGGTTTATTCTAGGGAGAGATATTGGAAGAGGTAGGCTTTTCACTTTATATGCTTCTTTATTCTTTAAATTCATGTGCTACAAGCAAATTTTATTTTTGTATAGTTAAAAAGAGAATAAAGAAGGAGAAAAACTGCATTAAAAATTCATTTAGGATCATATGCAACTTAGAAAAATCCTTCCATTCCCTTGTATCACAGGTAGTTCAATGCCATGCAAGCCTAATCATTTCATTGTACAGTATGTCCAAGTCTCAACATGACTATTTAAACACAGTTTATTGTCTTGCTATTCCAAACTATACATATATAAGAGATAAAAACCCACTTTCTCTTGAAGATTTGATGTTGGTATACAGGGAGCTAGCTACATGCAGGGAAGTGCACATGGAGAAGAAAAACCTGGGACATAGTTTTAGCAGCCGTAGCTTTGTATTCGCTTAAAGATGAACTGAGCTGAGAGCTAAGAGTGGCTGAGAAAGACTAAATCATAGGTGGAAGAATATTTACCTCCAAGGAATCAAATTACAATCTACACAAAGAATGAAACTGCTATCTCCTTGAAAATAACGTATTGTCAGATGCTGGTTCAAAAGAAAAATGAATAGGAAAAAAGAAAAAAGGATAGGGCTTTTATTAATGCCTACTCTTTATTTCCATAGGTCCTGTATGATATAGAGTGGGTTTTTTTGTGTGTGATATAAAATATTTTTTCCAAAAGAAAAGAAAATATATCTGTAAGTGAATAGGACATGAATTTTAGCTATAACCTATAAGACTGATATTTTAAAATAGACTAGCTTTGGTGGATTGGTCATGACTTCCAAAGAACCACAAACACAGATTTTTTTTTCAATGTATAACATTCAATTGATATACTTTGAAGAATTAACCATTTTATAAGCCATTCTGAATTTTTAAGTTTATAAAAGAAAAAAAATAAAGCTGTAAATTATATGTGCAAAAACAAACTAGATGAGACCACACCTGCATGCCACTCGTAACTGTCTTGTTGAGGAGGGAGATTACAGGTAATTTTAATCTTTCATTTGACTTTTCTACATTTTCCAATAAACATACACCTAAAACCAAAATCATTCAATTAAAAAATGGGCAGAAGACACGAACAGACATTTCTCCAAAGAGGACATACGGATGGCCAAAAGACACATGAAAAGATGCTCTATATCATTCATCATCAGGGAAATGCAAATCAAAACCACAATGGGCTATCACCTCACACTTGTTTAAATGGCTAAAATTGAAAACACAAGAAACAATGAGTGTTGGTGAGGATGCAGAGGAAAAGGAACCCGCTTGCACTGTTGGTGTAGTCACTGTAGAAGTTAAAAACAGAACTACCCTATAATCCAGTAATCACACTACTGGGTATTTACTCAAAAACAACAAATACTAATTCGAAAGGATATACGCAACCTTATGTTTATAGCAGCATTATTTATAATCGCCAAATTATAGAAGCAGCCCAAGTGTCCATTGATAGATGAATAAAGAAAGAAGTGGTATATTTATACAATGGAATATTATTCAGCCATGAAAAAGAATGAAATCTTGCCATTTCCAATGACATGGATAATAGAAAGTATAATGCTAAGCAAAGTAAGTCCATCATAGAAAGACAAATACCTATGATTTCGCTCATATGTGGAATTTAACAAACAAAACGAAAAAGAGATCAAGACAAACCAAGAAGTAGACTCTTTATTATAAAGAACAAACTGATGGTTACCAGAGAGGAGGCGGGTGTGGGGATGGGTTAAATAGTTGATGGGGATTAAGGAGTGCATTTGTGATGAGCACAGGGTGATGTACCGAAGTGTTGATTCACTATATCGTACACTTGAAACTAATATTACACTGTATGATAACTATACTGGAATTAAAAATTAAAAAAAGAAAATTATTAATAGAAAATATTTTTTAAAATATAGATTATGGAAATATCAAAATATTTCTACTGGAAAGATACATGACATGATCTACTGGAGCACAGAAAATACTAAACAGAATTGTGATCTCAGACTAAATTGCTCTGCTAGTGAATGACAGGACAAGTTTCTGAGAGAAATCCAGAGGTCAAGCTAAAGACAGAGAAAGAGGTTCGGTAGGAAAAAAAAAAAAAAAAAATTGGTCTCCAAATGAAATCATGGTTGCAGTCCTACTGCTTTCACTGAATATATCTGAATCACTCATTCCCTCTCATAAATAAATGAGAATCTTAGTCTTAAGTATGAAAATGAAGGGTTTAAAACAACTATTTTGCTAACTACTGGTTACAGGAGAGACTGCAAAAAGGGGTAAGCTGGAAAACTGACAGTTTTGTTTAGACATCTCAGCTCTATATTACTAACTAAAAATGTTAATTTATGTTTTGTCTTCCCGAATTAAGCCGTGGTTAGTGATTCTATCAGAGGAATGTATGTATCAAAGGCAGTGGTATGAGGTTTTGCATCCGGTTCCCATTTCTGGCTTATTGAATGCCTGCTACACTGTCGGCTACACAGAGCTTCGTTCCCTAAAGCAATATTTTTCCTTTTATCCAAGAAGTCTTCTATTTATAATAGAGAATGAGGAAACATTTACTTGTATTTTTCCTTATAATAGGAAAATTTTCCTCAGAGTTTTTGTCCTATGATTACACAACCATTGATCTCATAAAGGTAAGACTGGTTTAACTCTTTGTATTAATGAACTACTTTCCTTCAGAAAATTCCCCCAAATTCTAATACAGACTCAGGTTGTTGCAGGCTCAAGGAGAGCCTACAATATTCCTGTGAGAAAAATTTTATTTCATTTTTTTCCAAGTGATCTTTTTCTTTTTTCTGTTTGAAATTGTGGGGTAGTAAATGTTGACTATATTCCTAACTGGAACAGATGAGGGGAGGGCTGGGAACACCAGGACATGTCCGCAGGCATGTGATTTTAGATCATTTGTAGGGAGTTAGTTCTGAGTTCACTCCAAATGAACAGGCAGATCACAGGGAATTAATAGCCTCAAACAAGAGTCGACATTGTCCTTCTCCGGCACTTTTTCTCCTTTATACAGGCTCTTGGTTTTCATGAGGTGCTTTTCCATCTTAAGGAAAGGGTTATGCTTTCAGGTCATGATCCTACTTAGTCAAAGTTCTGGCTGAGTCTGACATTCCTGCTGAAATCAGAAATGATCAAAGCAGGCAAAATATGTGTTGTTGTGGCAACTTCCCCCTTTCTTTTCAGCAATAACAAACGTAAAGAATTGCTACTATTTTGAGGGAGGAATCCACAAACTTTAAAGAGCTTCCAGGTCAACCACTGACTCCAGGAACACATAGATGTTTGATGTAACAACTGAACACATGGCTTACAAACATCCTAATTTTGGTCTTTTAGAAAAATACATGTGCAATTAAGGTATTTGTCTCAGAAAAATCTCATGCTTACAGCATGAAAACCCTTATAATATGCTTGAATTTATTTGTTCACATGTTACTGAGGCCCACGTTTTCTCAGATTGAAATTGTTATAGCTTTACTCCCATCTTTGGTTTTGTTTTGCAACTATTAATGAGTTTGGGATTCTTTAAACACAAATTTCCAGTAAGCAAATTGCAATATTTTTCTTCCTTATATCAACAGATATTACTTATATATCTGTAAGAAAGAAAAATATCACTTTGCATAGATTTTCTTTCTTCCTGATACATACCAATTGAGATTCTACATTGAAAATTTTTCAGGTTCAACTCATCTGTGTCACTATTCCTGTTTCTATTCTCCACACCCTTCCTGCCTTCTCCCAGCACTATTCACTCACATCTCTCTCTAGCTACACATTATTCTTACCTGGGAAACTTTTAAAACATACCCCTACCTGGGCTCCATTCCCATGACTTTCACTAAATTTGTCTGGGGTGATATCTTGGCAAAGATAAAATGTTTTAAAGCTCCAAAGGTAATTGTAATATGCAGTCAAGATTGAGAAACTCTACTTTATGTAATACTGATCTTATTGTATTATTATTATTTGTGAAACTTGATCTCCCACTGGTGTTTTCAGCACTTTAAATCAGAGACTGTATCTGATTCATATGTGAATTCCAATGCCTGCTGAATTTGATGCCAAACATTCTGTGGGGTACTCCAGAAGACCCAAATTTCAAGAGGATATCTCTTCATCAAGGAAATCACAAACTGTTTCAGAAGTATCAGATGAGAACAAACCTAATATATTAGAACTCTGATCCAATAAGGCTATAAGGAGAGTAAAAATAAAATACTAGGATAGAGAGTGAAATCAACTTGGGAAATCAGGAAGACGTAATGGAGAGGGTAGAATATTAGGATGGATGATGCGTGGAATCTTGAATAGGATTATGTGTTTGGTTTTGACAGGAAGAAACAGAAAATAGTGGGAAGATGAAAACAGAACAATTTCTTACCAAAGGGAACTGAGTAAGGAAAGAAGAAGAGGTGGAAAAGTGTGAGGTCCATTAAGGAAACAGTTTGTATAGCATTTAAGAAGCAACTATAGGAGAAAGTGGAGATGAAAGTAAAAAGTTGGTGGAGTGAGATCACAGATGTTTTGAATGCCCAGTGGATGACTGTGGACTCCCTGAAGGTTTCTGAGCAGAGGAGTAATATACTCAGACATTTGTACTTTAAAAAGATCACTCTTCCGAATTAATTATCTTGTAGCTTTTAAAATGCATTTTTATGTGATCTAAATTACATTATATGAATACTCTAAGTAAGGTTTGCTTTTTAAAAAGATTTTATTTATTTATTTGAGAGAGAGAGAGGGAGGGAGGACATGAGCAGGGGGAGGGGGAAGAAGCAAAGGGAGAGGGACAAGCAGATTCTGCTCAGAGTGCAGAGCCTGGTGTGGGGCTTGATCCCAAGACTTTGTGATCATGACGTGAGCTGAAATCAAGAGTCAGAGGTTTAACCAACTGAGCCTCCCAGGCACCCCTATAAGCAAGGCTTTCTTACACTAAAACCCTTTTCATTATGTGGTCAGTGTATTCATCAAAAAACAGATCCCTGAGGAACAGACACATAAATTACATGTGTTCTCAGATGGCAATATTTCATTAGTGTCGCTGAGAAGAAAATAAATGAATGTGAAGTAGTAAAACAGCTATGGAAGTTCCCCTAAAAAAGTGGCCTAAAATATCTGGCTATCTTTTGGGGAAGTATCGAAAGACAGAGGTGACGAAAATTCCTTCGCTTAACGTGCTTTTCTGCACTGCCAAATGTAAGTAATGTGTTAGTCTCAGTTACTCATTTCATATAGTCATATTTACTTTTCTGTTATTGCTTTTGATTGACAAATGCAATATTTGTTGTTGAAAAAGCCTGCAGAAAAGTAATTTGCATAGTACGATGTCACTTTAGGCTGGAAGTCTTTGTTTAGATCACCTCTTAACTTGACGGACTGGCTGAAACCACGCTCATCTGCGTAGTGCCCCAGCAAGTCATACTTGCCCTACATCTCTGCCCTATGGAGTACTTTGAGATCCACACCAAATTGTTTTTTTTAATGAAAAAACTTCATTGCATTTTATCAATAAAGTCATTAGTAATACAGTGGGATATATAACACATAGGAAAAACCTAAAGCAAATCAATGTTTATAAGCATTGGATGCTCTTTTCTCTTTTATTTTAAATTTGATCCTAGAAAGCGGTGTGTGTGTGTGTGTGTGTGTATGTGTCTGTGTGTGATTATGTGTACATAAACATCCCAGTGAGAGGTGAAGAATAGTAAAAATTCTGATATTCATGGAGATATTTAAAACTCAAAAAAATATTATTCAGAACCTAACCACACAGCTCAACATTTTCTTTCATAGTAGCATATAGCAGTGTTTTAGTAAGTGACAGGGTTAGGTTCCATGTCTCATCACATGCCAACTCTTCATATGCTCAACTAGATTTTATGTGCCCTATGGACAGTTTTCAGTCTTTTAACTGTGTTAAAAACTCTTAACATTTGATTGAGAAAAGCAAATAGATTAGTGAATTCTCAAGTTTAGAGACTTCTAGTTCCAGGCAAGATGGAGTAAACACAATCTATTTCACCCCTCTAATCAGAAAAAACACTCTAGATAAAACCTGTAAGTCATTTATCAGAGGAATCTAAGAGGTGCAAAAATGAAGGCAGATTGACTAGGTGGCTTGAGACTTAAGGAATAACATTACAGTGAGTTCCATAGTTTTTGTTTTTGTATTTTTTTCCTTGCTTCATATATCCCAGCAATGCAAAATACCAGGTTAAAATGGCATCAAACAAAAGCCAAACAACTAGTAAAGGGTGGCCAAACAGAACAGAAAACTTTTACTCATACTTGTCTATTCTAGGGGTGATATCACAAAAATGGCAGGTTGCCTTCCCACTCAAATAATGGTGCAGCAAGGGGTCAGTGAGAAACGCCCCTCCTTGGTTGAGCCCATGGACAGAAACCTGTATTCCACCCCCATTCCCATTTCAGCAAAGAGATGGTATCCTTTCTCCATGAGGTCTGTGGTAACTGACTTCCAGCCTCCATGAATTAAATAGAAGGTGCCTCTCCCCTCAGAGCCCCTGGTTGCAATTCTGTTTCTACTCCCCACAGAAATAATAAGGCAACAGAATAACTCTCTGCAGCAGAAGGGTTTGGGGGAGGTGTGACTATTAAGGGATCACCTGAGAGAGTTCCTTGGTGGTAATGGAATAGTCCTTTATGATTACTTTGATGATAGTTACTCGAATCTACACCTGTGTTAAAATATCATAGAACTCGATCTATGCTTTTTCAACCAACTAAACAAACACAAAACTGAAACCTGAAGTAATCTGAATGAGGATTATATCTAAATCAATAGTATTGTACCAAAGTCAATTTCTTTCTTTCTCTTTCCTTCCTTCCTTCTTTCCTTGCATGCTTTTTTAGTGAGAGAGAAAGAGAGAGTGAGAGAGCAAGCATGTGAGTGGGAGGAGAGTGAGCGGTAGAGAGAGAGAGAGAGAGAGAGAGAGAGAATATCTTAAGCAGGCCTCAGGCCCAGTGTGGAATGCAATGTGAGGCTCATCTCACAACCTAGAGATCACGACCTGAGCTGAAATCAAGAGCCGAAAGCTTATTAGACTGAGCCACCCAGGCAACCCCCAAAGTCAATTTCCTTAAAACAAGAAAAAATATATATACTATTAGTTTATATATTAATATAACAGTATATCAATTATTCAATTCTAACTTGCTTTAAAGATTGTTTGTTTGTTTGTTTTTAGAGAGACAGCACCAGCAGGGGGAGAGGCAAAGGGTGAGGGAGAGAGAGAATCTCAAGCGGACTCCTCCCCGAGCATGGAGCCCGAGGCGGAGCTCCATCTCAGGACCCTGAGATCATGACCGGAGCTGAAATCGAGAATCAGAAGTTCAACCAGCTGAGTCACCCAGGCGCCCCAATTCTAACTTACTTTAATGCTTTCTTCCTGAATATTGGGACACTGAATAACAAATGTGTTATGTGATAAAACTTTTTTAAAAATTCTAGTTTTGCCACTCAGATTTTCTAATAGTATTACTAAACCAACTATGACTAAGAATAACTATTGTCCCCTAATTTTCAAAATTTGGGATCGTAATCCAAGAAGAGTAATGACTTGAAAAGGAAAGGAAAGTTACCCTTCATATCTGAGTAACACTCTTTATGGTTTACATGAGTATAGGCTTATTACAGGATAAGCTCAGTACGTGGGGGTCAGTACGTGGGGGATAAACTACTGATGCAATATCTTAAAGTAACCGAACACACAAAAAATTGAGAAAGTATAAAAAATTATAAATGACAGTGATAATACTTTGGTTTTTTCATCATGCCTTGTCCCTAAGGAATACAAGATTTCTCTCTTAATCTCACCATTTAACAGATAAAGTTCTATACTGATGTCTTGTTTTCAAATGACACAACCAAATGATAGGCAGTTATGTGCCTGGCCTTAGGCCACAGTACAAATCACTAGTAGGGTCTAAGTCATAAATTAGGACTCATGCTCTCCACCAAGTGTCTTTGGCTTCACAGTTAAAACAGACCATTTTCAACTAAATCTCCACATGAATACCATTCCATTGAATGAGCCATAGTCGATACTAGAATATATCGATTTTTTGGTAGCATGGTTTCCAGAAGATTTTTCTGCCAGCATAGTGCTACTCCATAAGCAATACACTCAGGCATTTCCTTTATTCTAATTTAATTTCTGTTCAAGTATTTTTTTGGACATTTGACAACTTAAAGTTACTTAATAGGTTGGAGATGTCAAGAACTATTCATTGTGATGGACCAAGCTTCTTCATCCTAACCTATAAACAAACTTCCCCAAAGGGAAGATAATATCATTAAAGCATCTTTTCGTCACTTACTTTCTTCTTTCCATTTCAAATCTATGGAGTAGTTTCCGAAGACCACCATTCTTAAATCCCTGAAAATGGGCAGCTGGGGCTCCCACAGTGATGACATCGTAGAGAGCATCTGGAACAGGAACGGACAAGGAGATGAACACTTCGCAAACATTTGTCTCCAGCACGCTATCTGCATTGAAGCACACACACTGTGGGAAGTTTGAGAAATTATTCTGTTTAATTTTGCAGGAATAACTATGAACTCTCATCTCAAGGGGGCAAGAGGAGCTAATCAATCTTTCTAAAAGCCACCTGTGCACCTAAGCAAGTTATAATATTTCTTTGATTTATGACTACATCTTAATTATATGCTACTGTGTGGAACAGTATGTTCCCTCATTCTTTTATAGACTTACTGAGATAACATGTTAATTGGTCTTTTGTGTATATTCCTTTATTGAGTTTTGCATCATTTAATTTGTGATCATATTGAAACTCAACAATAATGAACAATCTTTACAGAGAAAGTTTACAGAGAAAAGAACCAAAATATTAATTCATTTTGGCTCAAGGGCAGAACAGTACTAGTGCATTTTTTAAAAATCTATACAGAGTAGTTTCCTGTCTGTGTATACTAAACATAACCCAGTTTTGAATGCATGCTTTTGCAATTTTCTTAGATGACATAGAAAGAATATATGAAATGTCTCTAGATCTATTTTTCACCAAGACACTTTGTTTTTTTTAATAAAAAATCCATACATTTAAATTGAAACTCAATCCTTTGATCCTGAAAGCCATCAAGTTTGATACATATTAAGTTTATGGCTTCAAAACACAGCATCATTTTTACCTTCTAATGAAAAGTATCCCCATAAGAAGGAAGACAGAGTGAACATCTCTTGTTAAACTACATTTTATTTGAGAAACCTAATTTCATAGTAGATCCTTTTCAAATTGATTTTGGTATTGACACTGGTTGTTTTTCAGTTCTCATTTACAGGGAAAACATAAATTATTTTATTAGCTTCAGGTAAACACCGTAACTTCTCTATACTGATTCAATCCAAATGTACCTGAAATATTTTTCCTAATAAAAAACGTCTTCAAATGAAAGACTTCAGCAGCACTGAGAGAACTCAAGGTCACACAAACAAAACAGAACAATACAGAAAACAAAAACAAAAACAAAAACAAAAAACCAGAATGTAACCCAAACCAACCCACCAATAAGGCACTTACTGAAAAGCCACTCAATAGATTGTTACGGTGGTAATCTCTTGCCCTTTTAAAAAGTCACTAATAAACTAAAAGTTAGTTTTTCTTAATAAAGCAGAATATTAGACTTACATGAAATTTAAAGACTTCTTCATCCAGGAGATTTTAATCTAGGTTTAAGAAAAGTGTTTCGGGGAGTCCATAAATATATGCAAACTGTATGAGTATGTCTGTTCTACTTCGAGGAAAAGGGTCACAGCTTTCTCAAATGGTCCTGTGAAGACCCAAAAGTTACCAACACTAAATTCCAGTCCACCTTCTTTGTCTGATGAGGACTCTGAGAACCTTGAGAAATGACCTGCTTTGCCTAAAGTCCCAAAGACCTTACAACCACAGTCTTCCGACTTCTAATCCAGGGATGGAGAGCCAGGGGTTTAAATTCGTGACTGGAGCCTGAGTCCCTCACTCTGGATCCCAGCTCTGCCACTTACAAGCTGTGCAGCATTAGGGAAGTTACTTAACCTCTCTATGTCTCAGTTTCCTCAGGTAGATAATGAACTTGAAAGTAGTTAAAATGGTGAGCATTCACTATTACCTATGATTATTTTCCCTATAGGAAGTAATCCTACCAAGCGAAGCAAAGAAAGATGATATTTTAAGTTATGCTTATTTACCATGAAAATGCACTTTTCGGTCTGAAAAGGAAAGTAATACTGAGGCTCAGTCTTCTGAATAGAATCAGTTCCTGTGTTAATCTAAAGTAAATGCAAAAAGAAAATCACCAGTGACGGTGCCAAAAATATGCTGCATTTCTGCTGAACCCTGGGGACCAACCACACAAACAAGACACAGAAGTGACTAAAAACGTATACATATGTCCCACTAAGCCCCAACTAAATGCATTCCTAACTGAATTTTTTTTTTAATTGCCTGTAGACTATCACTGGATTCAAAAAAGTTTGTGGCCTCTCCAACACCACCTAGCAAGAGGGGAATGATGAGGGAAGGGGAAATCAGATTAGAAAGAACAGTCTTAACTGATGGAGGTTAAAAGCTTATTTTTGTAAAATTTGCAAAACACCTGACCACAAACAAGTTGCTCAGGCCCCGTGCAGGATTTCGTAAGAGGTCCATACACAGAAAGAGCCCCAAACTTCAGTTGCACTAGCTTCCTCATGAATCTGTCTCTTCAATTCACCTACAGCATTTTCCAAAGCTACTTTCTAGGAGCAGAAATTTTCTCTTTGTTCATCCACTCTGCTGGGGGGAATTGTAGTCATCTATGAAGGAACCATGAAACTTGGAAGCAGCAAGTTAAGGAAGAGAGTTGCTCAAATATTGTCCATTCTTCATAATAAAGAGTTGATTCTTTTTAAATCTAAATCTAAACCTAATCTAAATCTAAATGTGTGTGTGTTTCTTGTATCCAACTATAAAAAAGAACTTTCAAAGTTATAAACAAGTTCTTTTATATCCAAAGTTCTGACTTTTACTTGTTTCCACTCTATTTTCTGTTTATGAGCTCATCCCTTTCAGAGTTTTAACACTATATTTTTACCAAAGCCACAAAATCTCTATCTCTGGCTAGTTTTGACCCTTTCCACACATTAAATAATCCAATTCCTAATGCCTTCTGAACATTTCTGATTTTCAATCAGCTATTAAGCTTTTCTCATTCTAACTGGTTCCACCTGCTCTCCCTCCCCGGATCCCCATGACCAATACAAACACGACATCCCTTTAAGTCTTCCCACAAAATTCTCAAGATATCAAGATCATTTTCAATTTCTTTCTTTCCCTCAACATTGTATCTGATCAGTTCTAACAACTCTACTATCAAATTTTATTCTTTCTTATCACTGTTGATTACCCTTATCTTAATTCTGATCTTCCTCATTTCTTGTCAGGATTACTACCGCCACTTCAGTCTTAGCCTCCCTGCATCCATAGCGCCGTGCAGTACATCACCGTCCCATATGGATGGCCATTCAGTCACTCGGCCCAAAACACAGGCTTCGATACTTATACCCCTCCACATATATTTCAAATATTAACAGAAGAACATTCAAATGCCTCAACATCATCCATGTTGTAGGTGTTCAATAAATGTCAATAAATAAACAAATATTCTGAGGCTCAATTCAGTTTGTATTATATGTCTTTATAGAACATATAAGGTATTATTATTCTTAATTGAAGAAATAAACAAAAATTATATATACTATCCAGAAAAAGCATATTGGAATCTGAGATATATATCTATATCTATATCTATATATATCTCCTGGTTTTATAGATAGATAGGATGGGGCTGAATACATACCCATCCATATTCTATAAAAGAACAAAGAGAATATATGATTATTCACATGCAAAAGAATGAAATTAGACCCTTGTCCTATAGCATGCACAAAAGTCAACTCAAAATGGATTAAAGACATAGACATAAGACCTAAAAGTGTAAAACTCCTAGAAAAAAACATAGAGGAAAAGTTTTATGATAATTGGTCTTTACAGTGATTTTGTAGATATGACACTAAAAGCAGAAGGAACAAAAACAAGCAGGACTACATCAAACTAAAAAGCTTCTGCATAGGTAAGGAAACAATAGACTAAAAAGGCAACATATAGAAGAGAGAAAATATTGGCAAACTATATCTAATGAGAAAGAACAGTCTTTCTTTATAGTAAAGTCTTACTATATAGTAAACTCCTACAACTCCATAGTAAAACTAATAACCTGACTAAAAAATGGGCTAAAGGCTTGAATAGACATTTTGCCCAAGAAGACATACAAATGGCCAACAGGTATATGAAAAAATGTTAAAGGTTATTAATCATCAGGAAAATGCAAATCAAAACTACAATGAGATGCCATCTCACACCTGTAAAAATGGTTATTATAAAAAAAGCAAAAGACAGTGAGTGTTAGCCATGACGTGGACAAACTGGAATCTTTGCACACTGTTAGGAAATGCAAATGGTGCAGATGCTATGGGAAATATCACAAAGGTTCCTAAAATAATTAAAAATATAACTACCATGGTTCAGCAATCCCAGTTCTGGGTATTTATACAAAAGAACTGAAATCAGGATCTCAGAGAGATATGAGCACCTCTATGTTCATGTAAGCCCTATTCATAATAGGCAAGATGTGGAAACAACCTAAATGTCCATTAGCGGATGAATGGATAAAGAAAATGTGCTGTATATGTACAATGGGATACTGTCCAGATTTAAAAGAGAAGAAACTTCTGTATTATGTGACAGTCTGGATAATCCCTGAGGGTATTAAGTGAAATAAGCTACAGAAAGACAAATAATGCATGACTGTACTTGTGTGAGGTACCTAGAATTAAGTAAGTATCAAATAAATAGAAACGAAAAGTGGAATCCTGCTTACCAAGGGCTGGAGAAGAAGGAAAAGCAAAGTTACTAATCAAATGGTATAGAGCTTCAGTCAAGCAAGATAAATAGCTCTAGATAACTGATATACAACATTGTACCTACAGTCAACAATAAGGTATTGTACACTTAACATTTTGTTAAGAGGTTAGATCTTACGTTAGATATTCTTAACACAATAAAAAAAGTTTATGACTAAATTGCTGTCAATGTTTCTATAAAATTTGAATTCAGAAAAAAAAAGCAAAAAAACAGTAACTCTGTGAGGAGATGAATATGTTAATTAGCTTAGATATAGTAATCATCCACTAGGTATGTAGAGCAAAATATCACGTTATATAGCTGAAATATATATATAACTTTTGTTAAAATACAAAAACATATTTATTGTTTAAATACTTTTGAAATTTTTTAGATAATTTTGGATTTCCAGAGTTGCTGCAAAATTAGGACAGACTTCTGTATACCCTTCACTCATGCTTCCTATGTTAATATCTTACATAATCATAGATTATCAAAACTAAGAAATGAATCTTGTATTACACCATTAAATAAAGTAGATAATGTGTTAGGATCGGTCTTTCCACTAACATCCTTTGCTCTTTCAGGATCCAGTCCAGAATTCTACATTTCATGTAGCTGTCAGATATTCTCCTCCAATCTATGACAGTTTCTTAGTCATTCATTTTTGACCTTGACCCTTTTGAAGATTACTGGTCAGTTATTTTGTAGAGTGTCTTTCAATTTGGGTTTGTCTTATGTTTTCTCATAATTAGACTGAAGTTCTGCACTACTGAGTAGGATACTATGGAGGCTATATGCCCTTCTCAGTCTGTTATAAAAGGGAGTATGTTAAGTTGATATGTATTATTTGATGTTAACCTTGATGCATTAGTCAAAGTGATGACTGCCACTACCTACAGTTGATCCTCCACCGTAAAGTTACTAAATATTTAGAGAGACATATTTTAAGACAATGCAATATCCTGTTTCTTTTTAGACTTGCACCCACTAATTTTAGCATCTATTGATAAATCTTGCCTGTGGCAATTATTACTGCTGTGGTTGGATGGTGATTTTCCATTTCCATTCTCCTTTATTTTATATATTCAGTTATTTATTTATTTATTTTGAAAGATTTATTTATTCATTTGAGAGATGGAGAGAGAGAGAGAGCGTATGAGTAGGGGGAGAGGCAAAGGGAAAGGGAGAGACAATCCTCAAGCAGACTCCCTGCTGAGTGTGGAGCCCCACATGGGGCTTGAACCCAGGAGCCCGAGATCATGACCTGAGCTGAAATCAAGAGCTGGCCACTTAACCGACTGAGCCACCCCGGTGCCCCTCAGTTATTTAACATTAATATGGGCTCATGGGTGTTTCGTCCCTTGGTTTGTGATCTAACACTATCTTTATGTTCAAGTTGTTCTAGCTTTGTCCACTGGGGACTCCTTCAGTTGGAGCTTGTGCTATTTATATATGTCATCCCCCCAATTGTTGTCATCATCGTTGTATGTTTCTTGAGCACCTTCTTACTTTCTAGAGCCACCAGATACTGTAGACTCATCCTATATTTTCCTTGCCTCAGCTCTAGAATCAACCAGTTTTCCAAAGAACCCTAGCTCTTTTTACTGGAGAATGGTGTCAAGAAATCAAATACTGGGGGCGTCTGGGTGGCTTCACCCAGATAAGTATCTGACTTCAGCTCAGGTCATGATCTCAGGACCCTGAGATTGAGCTGGGCATTGGGCTCAGTGCTCAGTGAGGAGTCTGCTTGTCCCTCTGCCCTTTCCCATGCTCCTGCTCTCTCTCTCAAATAAATAAATAGATAAAATCTTTTTTTTTTTTTAAGAAATCAAATAGTGGGGTTAGTTATGCTTATTGTTACTGCTTTCAATTTTTTCAGTGCCAGAGGTAGGAAGTATATACATGTATATGCATACTAACTTGTACACACACACACACACACACACACACACACACACACACACCTGTATCTATTTATCTATCTATATTAACAACAAACCCACATTATTTCATTAAATTATCATTTCTATCATTTTATTTACCATTCACTATCACTTTAAACAAGATACCAAAATAAAGTTAACAATAAAGCAGATTGGGAATATGAAATTCTAGGGAAAACTTACATAACAATTAGCACAACAATCAGGATTTGAAAAAAAATAAGAGAAAGGGAGACAATTTCCTAACATAATTATATGTTCTCAAGGGTGAAGGTACCAGTAACTAAAACACAGAAGAGTTTCCCAAATATTCTTTACTTTTGAACTTCATAGAATACATTTCAAATAGGCAAGTAAAAAGTAGCAATGTTGTGTTTCAGCACAGCTGGCAGAACTGAATACAATATCGATATTCCAGAAGCCATTTCTCCCATTTCCCCACCTCACAAGCCAACCTTGATATTCCATTAATATCAAAAGGCTTTCTCTGTAGAGACAATGAGTAGGGTTGATGTCTGAATGTTGAAAGAGCAAATAAGGTCTCTCTTGCCTCTCTCACTATTCTCTGTGCTTTTTGATTCTATCTACCCTGATTAGAACAACTCCTCAGAAAGCAGGGATCTTTAAGTGCATATTTTGTAGAGGTTCAAAGAATTTAGGCTCATAAAACCTTCACCTTCATTCATTTGAGATCTTCAGAAAGTTGCTTTGAAGTGTTAATTTTTAAACATTGATAACTGTGATATTGTGATTTACAATGTAAAAAAAAAGAAAGCCAGAGGCTCAAAGTAGTCACTTGTGTCAAAGGACCCACATCAGCAAATCCAGGCTTACTTAGCACCTGACCTAACCGCACTTTAGCCTCCCCGGAACGTAACCTTTAACCAGTCAATGTAGAATTTCTTGGTCAGCACTAGGAAATTTACTGAAAGACCCCTTCCATTCCCCTCAGGAGGATGACTTTGCCTAAAACAACAGATTCCTTTGCCAATAATTTCTTTTTTTTCCACTTCCTACCTTTAAAAATCTTTCCTTTTTTGCAGCTCTATAGAGCTCTCTTTCATTTGTTAGGCGGGATGTGCCTGATTCATGAATCATTCAATAAAGCCAATTTGAACTTTTAAATTACTCAGTTGAATTTTTGTTGGTTAATAATAATAGGAAAGAAATATATTTGGTCTTTGTTACCTTTTCTGGCACAGTGGTCCTGAAATCCTTGGAATTTCCTAAGTGATGAGAGCTTTAAAGATGTCTTTTCTTATGTTAATGAGGTGACTTTCGACCCTCATCTAAGGACAGGGCCTGGTTGCCAGTGAATCCAGCCAGGTGATTAGAGGGTTGGAATTTTCTATGCCTCCTCTCTATCTAGCCGCCTGGGAGGGAAAAAGAGCTAGAGATTGAGTTCCATCCCCCAGGGCCAATTATTTAGTAATTATTATTATGAATAGCCCTTAACTGTATAGAATAAAAGCTTTCAGATTTTTGATACTAAGAAACAATAATAAAAATCTAGGTGGACATTTATTTTACAGAAAATGTGAGGAAAAAAAAATCAGAGGTCCTTTTTTTTCTTTCTTAATATAATCTGTGTCTTCTTTTTTTGATAGTTTATATCTCAAAATTGTCCTAGGCTTTGTGAAAATGACATCATACACAGCATAATGGGGAAGTGGAATTCAAGTTGTTGAATCTCATATCAAGCTAAAGATACTAGGTTGGTTTGAAATTTAATAATAGGGCTGCCTCATAGCCTTTAAAAAGCCACTTAATAATAGATATGAGATAATAAGTCTATTTTTTTCCCAGAAGATCTTTTTAAAATTCCTACAACTATAAAAATAGTGCTAATGAAGAAAAAAAAAGTGCAGACATGCTGATCTCATTTCAAAGAACAATTTAAGCATAATCCCTGACTTCAAAATGACCCACAAAATGACTTTGACATGAATCACAAAACAATAAGGAATTTTAAGGGAAATCTATTTCAAAATAGTCCAAACAATTTGGCAACATATCAGAACGTAATTATACTTCATTGATGAGCCGATATACCCAAACTCAAGGTACAGAAATCAGGGAGTTCTAAATAGATCCTCATTTGCTCCTTCCCTCAGTTTGGAGATTAGAAAACTAAGGGGCAGAGAGGTTAGCTGACTCATCCATACTTACACAGTAAATTCTGGCTTACGTTGCACCTGATTCCAACTATAGCTTTATGATAGACTATAGTCCATTTTTTCTTTCTTTTCTTTCCCTTTTCTTTCTTTCTTTCTTTCTTTCTTTCTTTCTTTCTTTCTTTCTTTCTTTCTTCTCTTTCTTTCCTCTTTCTTTCTCTGTCTCTCTCTCTTTGCTACATATTATAATATGCTATTATATATCTATAACATAAAATAAAATAACTTAAACATAGAATAATATAAGAATCCATATTTTATAATATTCATAACTGACTTTCTATGAAAATAAAATTTATTGAGGTGGAAAACTTTGTTCATAAATTCAGGGTTTTGTCTTTGTTATTGTCACTGCTGTCTAAGATCTCTATTGGGATTGTATTTGTTGCACTTAATTTAAGTAATGAATAAGGGTGAAAAATTAACTTAATGGGTTTGGGGGCATCTGACATTAAATGGAGGTTATTTCATTTGTCAGTATGAGACATGACAACATTAGTTCTGCTTAGTTACTTTTTTCTAGAGCTAGACATTAGCCTTGTATTTGGTGCATCTGCCTGGTATTGTTTGCAAAGCTGCCTCTCCAAATATAGCAGGCATATTAATCAAATGCAGATTGATGTAATTTACTAATGGTAAGAATGAAAATAAATCTAGACTACATCCAAATAACTCAGCAGTGAAATACCAAGGCTTGGCCAATTTTACTTGCATCATTACCTTGCAAAATGTTGTCTGTAATTCAGCTAAACATTCAAATCAGTAACCACGGATCTTAAATAAATTTAACTGCAATTCATTTAATGTGCTGAATACATGTTATAGAATAAGTAGAAATTTGACTGACTGCCATCTACAACTGTTAACCATTTTATTTTGCAAATAAGAAAACCAGTGCTCAGAAAAGTTATGAACTTGATCAATGTCTAAGAAGTGAGTGGCAGGAGCCCAAAAATTCAGTCAAGTTTTTAATTTCTATTCAAACATGTAGTTGGTGATCTAGTCTATAAGCACGTACTTTTTATCTGACTTCCAATCTCAAATAATAAATTTTAAACTTATTATATAATCATAAATATTTAAAAAATATATAAGCTTAATATTCAATATTACATATATGATATGTATACCACATATATATGATGTATATAAAATTATATATACATACAACATACATATTTATGTATACACACACATATATATATACATATATATACACACACATATCTATCTATCTCTATATCTATATCTATCTCTATCTCTATATCTATATCTATATATAAAACTTACATGAGTAGCCTTGGGAAAAAAAAATCAGTATGCAGTAAAATTCAATACCTTTGCATTAATTCTTGGCCATTAAAATATCTAGTCTTTTCCCACATTTTCTCCTGTAGGTCTTCAAAAAGAAGTCTTTCTGAAAACTGCTATGTCAAAAATCCTCTAGCTTAAGAGTTGTACCTTAGTTCTGTAACATCAAAATTTTGCTTTTTTCTATACTACTTGATATTTGTCATCACAAAGAAGAAATTCCTTTATATATCTTGTTATTATGGGTTGATTCATGCTCCCCAAGAAAGACATCCTAGAATATGACCTTACTTGGAAATATGGTCTTTACAGACCTTACAGGTCTGCTTTTGTTTTGTTTTCAAGAAATAAGTACAATGAGATGTCACTTAGACAATAATTTTTCTTTGTTTGACGGAAGTATTTTAGGATCTTTGCCAAATACTTGAATGCATATTTAAGTATACATTCATATCAGTTTGGCCCCAACAAGCCATCTGGTTTGATGATACTGCTATCCATCTATGGCTGTCCTGAAGTTAGCCTTCTCTCATTTCTTCAGTCTATCAGTCATTAAGTACTTGCATATGATAATTTTTCCAAAATGCCTTTCTAAATCATCTTTTCTCTAAATCTGGGTACTTCTTGTTTCAAGATTTCATTGTCCCTTAATAGGCTCTTAACTGATCATGTTTCTCCTTTTAACAAACCTGATAAAATTGAAAGATCCATTTTGTTCCAGTGATGGCAAATGCTACCTATATCATAATGGCTATTATTCATTCTAGGTGTTTTACATATTCAAATTCACTTAATTGGGAAGACAACAACTTGCTTAGAAAGATTAAATAACAGAATTAAGGTCATATATAAAAAGTGGTAAAGCTGAAATTCTGTTTCACTCCAAAATATATAAACTTTTTATTCTATCATTAAAGTCATTTCATATTGGTCATTAGAAAAAAAAACTTATGGGTTGTCAGATAGCTTTTAACTACTTTAGCTTCTTTATTATTTGTTGATACTTCGGTTTTGATGATTTTAAAAACCATTAGATGTTATGTTCAAACTAATGACAGATACTCAGTCATCAAGGAAGATTTCCTAAATGCTTTGGGCCAATCCAGCTCATTTTTGTTTCAGTTCTTTCATTGACATAATTTTTGGTGAAAAGGCTCCAGGTTAAAATTTCAGATAGTTGATAAGGGTTACTAAAGGTATTAAAATTATACATCAGAATGACATAACTACACTTAAACTTGCACATTAGCTGGTTGTAGATACACAACCGTATGCACAAACTCAGAAAAATGGTTAATTTTTCTGGCTGTAAAACTTCAGATGGTTCTAAAAGAACACAGATTTTAACTTTTTAAAACCTAGAACCTCTATATTGTGACAATGGCTACAAAATAGGGTGTTAGCATGTCTTTAGCTGTATCTGTGTATGTTTGCATACCCATACACTCATCATGGGGGACTGAATGATCTAAAGTAACTTTTAGCACCCTAGGAAGCTGGGTACTAGTAGGATGACCATTGCATTTATCATTAAAGAGAGACTTTTAAGAGGGAAGAGAGGTGAAGAGCTTTGTTAACAACAATGTGGGACAAAAAGCATAATATGGGACTTCTGCTGTATGTGAATAGAGGCAGATAGTCAGCTTACTTATGCACAAAAATTGATGTTGCAATAAGTTAAAGGAAAAGGGAGATGAGAAGAGTATTTTAAAATATATTTTACTAAGAAATAGCAAGGACTTACCTAGAATGACAAGGAATATAATATGATATTCACTGTAAATCTTACTGAAGTATGTTTATAAGAAATCTATACACTTTCCCTTGAAAAATGTTTTCACATCTAAGTACAGTAAAATACTCCACCACCTTTTTTTTTTGATAAATTCCCTTCTCATAGAGAAGGGGGTAACGGTTGATAGTCACCACTAAGTCAGAAAAATGGCCTATGAGTCCATCTTTGGGCTTTGATTTTTCAAGGTAAGCACAAAATGAACAAGTCTTGTTTTTCCTTTTTTTTCCGAATTCAAACACTATTACGGTTATCAGCCATCACTGATACTACTTAAGGAAGTTTACCCTTATTTTGCATATTCACCTGTAACTCAATTCAGGTGCCACATTTGTAAAGCATTGTTCAGAAACACAGCAACAAAAATACTTTAGTCCCTTTTGTAGCATTTAGAGCCATTATCACCTTCAATTCTTTCATCTTCACCTTTACATAATTCTAAAATTTTAAATTCTGCCAATAGTCAAGCTTTTTAAAAAAGTACGTACTAACAGAATTTGCCCACTTAAAAAAGAATATTATATACACTACCTTTCAAGTGAGGGCTGTGTACATGCATTCTTTGCAGATGTAGATTTACTGGAACAAATTCTAATGTTTTCTCTCCTTTGCTGCTGCTTGATTTGAAAGAGGACCCTAGGCAGAAAAAAAATTGAACATTAATAGTAAATGATTAATAAATCTGTGTGTGTGCATGTATGTTGAAAAGTATGTCTGACATGGAAAAATGTTACAAGGATTTCAGAAAGAAAAAATATATTTTGTATAAGCTGCTTTTCTTTACAGAAATTCAATTTAAAAAATTCTCAGTTATTCTTTTAATAATACCATCAGGTAAAATAGTGCAACTTGTTTCTTCCTGGTCTATCATGCCAAGATGGTAGAATGAGAAATAAAAAGTTTTTTTAAATTTTATTCTGGCTCCTCTACATCCATAACAACAATGTGTATTATGTTTTCACCTAACATACATGAAATGCAATTCAGTTTGAATATGTAAAAACGTTATTGCTTTCATACCTGTTTCTTTGCTAAGCTCTGTCAGAATATCTTGGTACATATTCACCATTTGATCACAGTGAGTAAGGACATTTTTCCGTAGATTGTCCCAGTGTGGAGAAAGCTCACCAAGTTCTTTTAGCTCCTGGTTTCTGTTAAAAATACAAAAGAGGAGAAAATAATTATTTTGATCTTAAGTCCACAGACAAGGAACACCTAATAAACGTTGCCGAACTATTAAGAAATGGATTCACCATCCATTTCAGGAAAGCTCTATGCACTTATTTAAAAAAAAAAAAATTATTCTCCTACATCAGCCATAACAATATCTTTCAGGATATGTCTCCTGGCACAAGAGAAACAAAAGCAAAAATAAACTATTGGGATAACATCAAAATAAAGAAGCTTCAGCACAGCAAAGGAAACAACCAACAAAACTGAAAGGCAACTTACGGAATGGGAGAAGATATTTGTAAATGATGTATCCAGTGGAGGGTTGGTATTCTAAATATATAAAGACTTAATACAACTCAACACCAAAAAAAACAAATAATCGAACTAAAAAATGGGCAGAAGACATGTATAGACATTTCTCCAAAGAAGACATACAGATGGCCAACAGACACGTGAAAAGATGCTCAACATCACTCATCATCAGGGAAATGCAAATCAAAACCACAATGAGATGTCACCTCACACCTGTCAGAATGGCTAAAATAAAAAAGACAAGAAACAACAGGCGGTGGCGAGCATGTGGAGAAAAAGAAACCCTCCTGCACTGTTGGTGGAAATGCAAAACAGTACAGATACTGTGGAAGACAGTACAGAGTTTCCTCAAAAAGTTAAAAATAGAACTACCTTGTGATCCAATAATTGCACTACTGGGTATTTATCCAAAGAATACAAAACACTAATTCAAAAGGATATCTGCACCCCTATGTTTATTGCAGTGTTATTTACAATAGCCAAATTACAGAAGCAGCCCACGTGACTATCAATAGATGAATGGCTAAAGAAGTGGTATATATACACATATACATATATTTATATATAATAGAATTATTATTCAATCATAAAAATAATGAAATCTTGCCATTTTCAATAACATGAATGGATCTACAGAGTATAATGGTAAGTGAAATAAACCAGTCACAGAAAGACAAATACCATATGATTTCACTCATATGTGGAACTTAAGAAACAAAACAAAAAGAGACAAACCAATAAACAGACTCTTAACTATGGAGAACAAACAGCCGTTACCAAAGGGGAGGTGAGTAGGGGGAGAGATGGGTGAAGTAGGTAAAGGGGATTAAGAGTACACTTATCTTTATGAGCACTGAGTAATATATGGAATTGTTGAACTATATTGTACATCAAAAATTAATATAAGACTGCATGTCAACTACACTGGAATTAAAATAAAATAAAAAAATAATTTTAACACAAAGGAAGATACGAATAGCTTAGCTCACACAAACGTTAAGGTTCTGTATGTCAAAGAGGTAAAAAAAAAATGCAAGTGAAATAAATGTTCTCCCTGATAAAAACTTCACAAAGATGACAAAAACTTAACTATCTTTTATATATATATATTTATATATATATAAATATATATATAAATGACATTAAGTTAAAAAAGCAACACTAAAAACTCAATAGAAAAATAGCTAAATTCTAGACTTCAGAAATCCAAAATAAAATAATGTGGAAAAAAATAAAGTGGGAAGGGCTTTCTGACTATGTCTGAAGGAATCACAAGATACTCAAGTAACCCAGTTTATACATAATATAGCTGTAAAAAATTTTTTTAAAGATTTTATTTATTTATTTCTCAGAGAGAGAGCACAAGCAGGGTGAGTGGCAGGCAGGAGAAGCAGACTCCCTGCTGAGCAAGGATACAGATGTAGGACTGGATCCCAGGATTCTGGGATCACGACCTGAGCGTAAGGCAGATGCTTAACCAACTGAGCCACCCAGGCATCCTGCTGTAAAATTTCTTAAAAGCCCATAAATTGTATAATCAGGTATGATTTATTGGCCTCAGTTTCCCTGAAGAAGACAAATTAAGTAAATGTGGTATGCATGTTTTGTCTTTTCTTTATCAAAAGGAAGAGCTAATCATGCCATTTAGGTTTTAATTATTACCTTTTATCTAATTCTCTACCCTTTAGCCAAGTTAATTCAAATCATCAGAATGCCTTTTTAAATTATAATGACAAATGGTCTAATATGCTGCTTGGTTAGATCTCTTATTCATTTCTGTAACCTTTTACCAACAACATTTTCATGAGGCTAATTTAACTAGCAATAATGAACCTTCTTTGCTATTTTGGCTGTGAAATATGCTAAATACCAAGCTAATAAATTCAGAAGATGTAGAATCTTTAACATCCTGTTAAATGCAAGAATAATGGATGGTGTGCAAAAATGTGACTTGCTTTCAAATGTTTGTAGCTGCCTTTGTTTTGTTTCAGTGGGGATGTAGTATAGTGCTGCTGCATCTTTTATCCGAGGTTTTACAATTTGTGTGAACATTAATCTCATTCTTAACTCTTCCATAGATTAGCTTCCATCACACAACATTCACGGGAAAAGACATGATTCATTAATAGACAATGAGAGTAAAGGAAGTTCATGACCCAAGCTGAGACACGGAGGACATTGGACAACTCTGGAGTCAAGTTCTCTGTGTGCACTCCGATGGTAGAGTATTCAAATTCAGGACAAAACAATAACCAACACAAACAAATAATTCCAAAAGCTTGAGATAGCCAAGTGTAGAAGAATCTGGCAATTAGGTCAGATGTGAGATAGATACCAAGTGTGATATATCAACTTAATATGCAAGGTTTTAGGCTTTACCTCCAATATAGTTATAATGAAAATGTTAGTTAAGTATTCTTATTTAATACTAATAGGTGCACCATGGGTCTACAACTTACGTTGTTTCTGAATCCTTATCAGAAAGAATAATGAAAAGAGATGTGGTGAGGGAGTAAAGGGGGTGAGAGTGAAGCCACTGACCACGGTTGTAGGATACTGGGATGGGGTACATCTCCTTCCCTAAAAGAAGCCCAGCAAAGTGTGGTGAGAAAAGTTTAGTGTTCTTGGGGAGTAACTTGAGATAAGCTGAAAGGAGTCCATAATCTACTGTTTAAAATTTATTACATGGGGCGCCTGGGTGGCGCAGTCGTTAAGCGTCTGCCTTCGGCTCAGGGCATGATCCCGGTGCTCTGGGATCGAGCCCCACATCAGGCTCCTCCACTAGGAGCCTGCTTCTTCCTCTCCCACTCCCCCTGCTTGTGTTCCCTCTCTCGCTGGCTGTCTCTCCCTGTCAAAAAAATAAATAAAATATTTAAAAATAAATAAATAAATAAAATAAAATTTATTACACTCCTCCAATATTTCAAAAATTATACATAGAAATATATAGCTGAAACCTGGCATTCACTGCTCATTTGTTCTAAACGATGGCACTGAACAGCTACATGTTCTGAAAGGGAAAAACAACCAACATAAGGTTTCACTGCATTGAAAAAACCTCAAATACAGGGGAACTATAGAATAAAGGTGTAAGAAACCAGAACAGAGTAATGAAAAAGTTAGAAAACAAAATGGGACATAGTAAGAAAGTGGTTGTAAGCTTAAGAGAATGAAAGACATTAATTACATCAATGCATTAAAATTAAGATAGAGAGTAGATACGTGGGGGTACCCAAATCAGGAAACTTTTCAGCTGAGAAGGCAAGGGTTGTTTATACTATATTTTAATTTGTTGCTCAGTGAGCAAAACCTTGACAGTGAAGAACTTGCTTCGTAGCTCAAGCCAGATTCTCTAGAAAGGAGACTGAGATCAAGCAGTCCCAGGTCAGCAAGGAGGAGGTAAGAAGAGAAATGTTGTAGGACAAAGAGAAAGCAGACATTAAGTGGGAGGTTACTGACTTGGGCAGATCTTCACAAGAAAACATGGCTGGTTACTTGGTCATGGGAAACAGCTCTAGATAAGTTATATGGAACTAAAGCTCCTTGGAAAAGTTTACTAGATGGAAGAACCACCATTTATATGCCAGTTCCTTACCACCTTCTAGAGTATTTCATTGGTAAAGCTTAATTCCATGGGACATTAACGCCTCTGCACTTCCAGTGGTCTCTTGTGGGTGGCCAATGGGGAAGCAATATCCCAGTGGAGACACAACTGTCTTATATCTGGTCAGAGGTAGCAGAAGCACTCTGCATCTTTCCAGGGTAGATGCAACTGGGGGCATGTTAGTACCTGGTCTTCACCCTGAGGGAGGCTGATACAGGTGGCGGTGTTAGGGACGTAGGTGACAATGGTGGTAGTATCTGGAGCTCTCCATTGAGCAAGGAGGCAAAACCTGAGGAGAGTTTAAGGTGGAGCCAGTATAGAAAGTACATTACCTGGGCCCAGGACAGGTAACCCCTTGCAGAGTTTGCACTTCCATCATTTCCTGATATCCACATCACATATAAAACAGCATCCTCATATCTTCCCTGAAAGGGAGTTCAAGTATAATCCTTCAAAGTGATGGCCAGATGCAATTCCCCCAAATGAGGTCATGAACCATGTTACAATACCCAATATTCCAGTGATCATCGGGGCCTTAGTTGATGTTGCTCACCAATCTCCTCTACCACTCATTCTAGATTTTCCTCATGTTCCACTGGTGCTTCAGCTGGTCTAGGGGAGGTGACCCTGCCATTAATCCCAAGTGATTAGACCCTTGGTTTCCTTGCTCTTATGGAATCTTAGCTGCTGTAATTTCCCATTCACTTCTGGGCATGGAGCACATCTAAGTATTAGACGTAGTTCTCTTTCCTCAGATAATGAAGCAGTAGCCCTACTCCTCACGGGGTTAAGTACAGTATCCCTTGCTCTCTTTGCTAGTCCACTGTAGTGAAAAATGCATGATAACCACATCACGTGTGAACCAAACATAGCTTCCAGTTGAGTAGGCCTCTTTATGGGTTACGGACAGAACTACCCCTCCCCATGCCTCAAGAACCAGGATTCTAACTGGCAAAGTCTAAGGTGGTAGGGAGAGGAAGCACAAAGCCACTAGTGGGGCATTGGGATTGACTGTAAAAAGGGCTCACCCTTTTCCCCAGAGCTGTGTGTTCTGCCTATGGTAGGCATGACATCTTCTATCGGCTGTTGGTTTAGCACACATTCTTCATCCCGGAGGTCAGTACTCCAATCCTGAAGCGTTGTCCCCCTCAAGTAGTGCCTTGGCTGAGCCTTTCATGATTAATATTAATCCACTATTGTATCAGGTTTGTGGCTTTGGGTTGGTGGGGCATGCAGTTATTGTAAGCTCACTGTTGCAGCTCCTTTGTTATAACAAGTGTCCTCTGATAGGAACGATGTCACGCGGGACACCGTATCACTGGACCAGGCATTCCTCAAGCTGTCAGATGCGGGTGAGGGCAGTGGCGCCGTGAGCAGGAAAGGCAAGCACATATTCAGACTTCGCTTCACCTACTTAGGATAAATTGCTGTCCTCTCCAAGTTCGAAGGGATCCAACTTAATTGGCCTGCCACCAAATAGTTGATGGGTTTCCCCCAGGCATGGCACACCCTCTTACCATCCACTGTCAGTTATGTATCAGTGATTGGTTAAGCACTAGACAAAAAGGCTTAATGATATACGTATCACAAATAGAGTTCAAAAAAGCACAAGTATTTTTAGGCATCGGTGATAAAGGTCTTGTGTATGTATCTGTATGTTTTATGTTACCGATTTCCCCTATTATTTGTCGTTTTGCTAACATATGTTAGAGGTGGAAAGACTACATATGCCACTCGACATGTGCTCTTCCACTGTGATTATTCCAAATACCCTGTTAGACTAGGGTATATCTAGTCTAGAATATATCTTTTTTTGATATAGTTAAAAAAAAAAAAGCCACTACCAACTCATAGAGTGCTACAGTTGGAAGAAAGTTCAGAGAATAATTTGAAACCTCTTCTGTCACAGATGGAAGCATCTGAATGAAACAGCTTGTTAGTCTCAGAGTCACCAGAACGCAAAGTCTTTTAGACTATACTCCCCATGTCCACTCTTTCCTCACCTCGTACAACTCCCCAGTGCAAAAACAAAGGAACACACACACACACACACAAAACTAAACTAAAACACAACAAAACCAGAGGGCCTTGTTTATTGAAGGTGTTTAATGCATATAAGCTAAATGAGTGGGGTTTGGAATGAGTGGGGCTACTGACTTCTAAGACTACACTTGCAAACTTTCACGTACTTTTAAAGTTAGCTTTGAACAAAAGGTGAGTCATAATTTGATATTTTTACTTCTGAACCTTTTAGTTAGAATGGCACAGCTACTCGGTGTGCAGTGCGTGAGAACTGATGTTCTCTAAAATACATTCAAGTGCATACTGGTGTCCAGTATTGTAAGACCCAGAGAGTGAGCCCAGTCTCTGCATGTTGCCACATTTCTCTACGCAGCAATCTTGGCATCGATGTTGTAGTTAAATACACATCTTCAGTAAGCCTTTGGTGTGAATGGCAAGAGAGATGGGCTGTGTAAATGCATTTTTAATCCACAGAAAAATATTTTTAAAAAAATACTCCTTCCCATCTATAAACATTCTCATTTATTCACAGCAACAACAGCTTCTGCTTTAAAAAGCCGTCTCCTTCAATTGCAACTTTACAACAATAATAGCAAAAATGTCTTTCTGGAAAATCCACTGCCCTCCTAAACACATACCATCTTTTATGAATTCATTACTTTACTCTCACTAGAGCTCTATCTTTAAAACAAACCTTCTAGGAGACAGGCGAGGACTCTCTTAGAGTCCAAGAGGTAGACACAAAGATGTTGGAAAGAAAAGACTGAATATTCAAATATTAATAAGCTCTTACACATTAAACATTTTTTGGCACTTACTGCCATCCATTCTCTTTTGCTTTGCTACCTACAAAAATACAAGGTAAATCAGATAAAATAAATCTCAAAGGAAACAGGTGATTGCTAAAGGCTTACTTGAGAAATGACTTTTTTTTTTTTTTTTTTTGAGACATATCTTAACACTCTGGATCTTGGCATTGCAACTGTAAAAGTATGATATTCTTGATACTTGATGAAATATTCATGTCGATCTCTGGAAATAACCTTATGGTGCACTTTCTGTCTACATGGCTTGTTTTGTCTTATCTTGTTTAAATATTTCAAAAATACATGCTTTTCCTCTTCGGCAAAACTGCAAGTTTCTGGAGATTGTTATGATCCTCTGAACCTTCCATAAAGGAACATACTACTAAGTACATTACATGCTTGAAACACAAAACTACTGAATAGCATAAAGAGAGAAATGAGATTAAAAATAAACAACTCTATGAAGAATGAAGAGAAATAATTGAACACAAAATAAGTCCTAGGGAAACTGGAAGAAAACAGCCAAACCTGCTTTAAAGTTTTTACATATAATACATAAAGCACTGGCAAGAATATTAAATAGATGAATAGTTTTTAAACTTTGTTCCCTACACTCCCAGG